>NC_069368.1:84387500-84691340 GCF_021730395.1 Mercenaria mercenaria
ATATAAAATTACAGAAACGCACACAATGCTTTTTTAAAAACAAAATCTGAATCGTCTGGATGCGTTAGGTAACATAGCGGTTCAGCCTTAATTCTCCCACATTGAACGTAAACACGCATCGTATGATTTCTATAAACTTTGCGTGGGTTGAATTTTGCAGTCAGTAAACGGATAAATTATCGGAAGAAGAAGCTCTTACTGGTTTGTTTAGTTACTACTGATATTAAAAATGATTTTAATTCTTATTTTTCGAGAAATAAAGAAATCGGCGAAACATTAAATTGTATTTTCTTGTAGTTTTTGAAATCGAAAGTAGATCGTCTATGTTTGGCTGCTTTCACGAAACGAAACAACTTTTTTATGAAAAGATTTAAATAAGAGGTAATTTAACCGTAAACTTCAATGTCAGATACAGCCAATTGCTGCTAAATGTCTTCGTATCATCACAATTTGTAAAATATATTGTTCAAACTGGAGAAAAGTGTAATCGTATCCGGATATAATATTTTGGGTAAATATCGAGCTGTGTTATGAAATTTTAAGATAAAAACTAAAAAGAAACTGAAACTGGTAGATTATACTGTCAGTACATCAATCATTAGCCGACTCAGGCCATTCAGGCCTTTGATTTTAATTTACATCCCTACATTTATAACTATATCACACATTTCATCAATTATGGCAAAAGGCATGATTTTAAAATCATCATTGTAAATTTCCATCTTTGGATTTGAATTTACAACAGGCAAGATCTTATGGGATATAAATTTCGCAATTATTTCGGTTTGCCAGAGTATGCAAACATGTTGAAGATTTCAGAGAACGTATTCTATATTAAATTTTATATATATAAACGTTTATAGTATTTATCAGCGGTCAAGTCCATCAAGGTAACATTCCTCTTGTTTATTTGTCATTTTTGAGGTACTTGAACAATGAATACCTGCGTTTTTGGTTCTTAATGAGTGTTTCTTTTAGAAATTTAAAAGAAGACGATGGTGTTTTATCTGTTGTAACTGCTTGGGTAAAGGATTATCTTTAAGCGGATAATTTGTTCTAACTCTAGGATTAACTGGAATTCTACGAAAGTTGTTAAGGAATCTTGGAGACTGTCCATATAAAATATAGAAGAACTATTGAGCATGTTGCTTATTAGTCCAAAAAACATGCTTGAATTTATTGGACTAGGTGGTTCTGTAAATACTGCCCTAAAATATTATAATTTTCTTGCGCAGATGCATTGTCATTAATAACACCGCTCCGTAAACCAGCTAATTGTTGATGTTTAACGTACTGTTTTGTAGCTGATTTTAGAACTTTGTCCAGTGAAAGAATTTATTGGTGCACTAGAAGTGTGCACAAACGGGTTTTGGGAATAAAAAAAAACCCTGCTTTTTTTCGCAATAAGGGGTTTTTGCCCCTTCCAAAACCCGCTGTTTTTTTCCACCCAATCTCATCCCGGGGAAAAATTAAAAAAAAACCCCTCCCTTCAAAAAGGCAATAGAGGTGCATTCGGTTTTTTGTCATGGTGAAAAGGCAGGATGCCCATTCCCAAGAGCCCAAATTTTTTCCAAGTGTTTAATAAAATTTTCCGAAACTTATGAAAAAATTTCCCCCCTAAAATGTAGGGTAAATTGTCCGTATTATAGTAAAATTGAGATTTCTCGATGATCCAGAATGCCCTTTGATATAACAACACTATGTCCAAGAATGGTAAACTTTTGCCTTTGGCATTAAGGCAGTTTTGTGAAAGTAAATTTAAACTCAAAGTGAAATGATTTTCAAATTAAGTTAATTTTGCAAGGACAGTTTGGGCGTTATCGATATACTAATTGTCGGGGAAAATAAGTCTAAGTATTTAAATTAGAAACAACTTTTCTTTTTCTCTTTCCCCCAAAAGGGGGGCGTTTTTTTTCTATGTGAGCAATATGGGAAATATTAAACCCTAGCCTTATAATGAAAACCTTTTTGGGCATTTTTTCTTTTGTTATGCCTTAAATTAAAGTTTTGGGCATTTTTTTTCGTTTGTTTTTTCCGATTTGACATTTAAAATTTGTTTAAATTTTTTTCCTTTTTAATTTCTTCTAATCAACTCCATCACACCAACGGTAATATGTTACCTCTTTCTAAAACAAGCTTGAAAAAAGAGACACTACAGGAATATCAGATGTTAACAAAAGCGATTAACCGTGCCATTAATTCCAGTAATGAAAAATAAAATTAAAAAATTTGTTGTGCTCTAAACAGAAAAAAAATGAATTCGGTGTAAAATTTAAAAACTGTCCAAAACAGGTACAATTGGGTTTTCTTGGTTATCTTCAAAATTCATTTTAAAAAGGTTTGTTTTTGTCCCTATTTTACGACAAATTCATTTTTTAGCTCCCCCTAACCAAAGGCTCAGGTGAGCGTTTGGTTCAAGTTCCGTGTCTTTGTATTCCGTCCGTCTTTTTTACCTTCAAACAATATGACTCTAAAACCCCGGGGCCCGTTTTTTAAGAAACTTCACAGGAATAATCCTTGTTTTCCCTTTACTAAAGTTTTTAAATGATGTTGTTTAACAGAACTTTAGTTGTGGGCAACCCAAAATTTAAAGGAAGGGAAAAGCCTGACAAAAATTTAATTTTATATGAAGCCACCCTCAATCCGTTCAAACGCGAAAAAAGGTTTAACATGTTATTTTAACAATATTTAAAATTGTTTTCAATTATTTATTGAGTGTAAGGTGAAAACATTAATATTTTCTTTCATTTGCTGGAAATGTAAGAAATTTTTTCCCGAAATAAGTTAAATTTACATTTTAAATGTTTTCTAAAAAAATAAAAAAAAAAAATTCCGAATTCCGTTTTCTTTGCCCGGAAAAAAAAATTGGACTATATATTTAATTCATAACCTTTTCCCTTTTCTACTCCAATTTTGAAAATTTTTTCATTTCTTCAAATTTTTAAGAAATCCCAGTGTAAAATTTAATTTATTACAACGTAATTGTTTTTCCCTTTAATATTTTAAAAAAATTTGGATCTCTATTTTTTTATATTTCTTAAAAAGGTTTCAACAGACCCCGATGGACTGCGTGTGGATAAATGCATTTTGGCCAGAAGAATGGGGACTGATACGGAATGTCATTCGTATATAAGTTGATTTTTGTTTTCCAAAGGATTTATTTGATTTTTTAGATTTGTAAATTGTGAAAATTTAAAAAATGAAATAATTTTAAGGATTATCAAAAATAATTGGGATTTATTCTTTTTACTGTTTGTTGTCGTTAATAGGTTTTGAAATGAAATTCTGTAATTCTCTTTCCCTAGTTTTGTTTGGCCAACGAGTGCTTGCAGAGATTTCGATGCATTGTTTTAAATTTTTTGAAAACAGTATGATGCGAAACGCAGGTGTAGTTTTAATTTTTTAAAAAAGGTTTTACATTTAAACATTCATGTCTCCAAGTTTGTTTAAAAACGCCTGTTGGAAAGGTCTAGGGCAGGGTGGTTTAGTATTTCTTATTTAATAGTATAGATGGCACAATTAACAATGGGTTTATATCGTTAGAAACTCGCCGGGGGTCCGATGCTTTAAGCATTGGTTTTGGAAAAAAGGGGGTAAAATGACCTCGGGGGAGCGGTGGGGTTTTGGGTTTTAAATAGATTTTTAAAATATTTTTATTTTATTTTTTAAAATTTTAATTATTATTATTAGTACAAACGCCATTGAATTATCATTGATAAAAATGGGCTTTTTAATCAAAATATTCAGTTTCAGTTGTTCATTCAATCAAATGCGTCATGATTTGAATTATTTTTGGAAGGGAAATTTCAAAATTTTTTATCTATATCCCTGTCACCTGTTTTTTCCCCTTGTATACTTTTGGGTAAATAAACCCAGTTATGATTTACAAGTAAAGTTTAAAAAACTGTCGTTTGTGTATGCTTTTTAAGCAATTTGGTTGATGAATGTTTCCTCTTTTCTCCTCTAACTTAAAGATAAAACTGCCATCACAGAGAGTTGTTTATTTTTCCTGAGGACTCTAAATAAAGGGGACATATAAGGCGTTCTGAATGCTCCCAAAGAAGGATATATTACTTAATTTTAATTACAAGTAAAAATGATATCAAAAACATTTGGTTTGAGCAAAACAACGGAAATTATTTTATAATGTTTACACACATATCCAAAGATGGGAAGACATTTATATTACAGTTTGAAATGAAATTCCTTTTTTTTTGTAGCACGTTTGGGTTGTTTCGAATCAAAAACACACTGACCTGCCAAAACATGAAATTAAGACTGATAAAAGGGGTAACAGTGTGTTTGGTTAAATTTTAAGTTATGAAAACGTATATTTTTTAAAAAAAAAGGTTAAAAAATTTTTTAATTTTATCTGGGTTTATGTGTTACTAGTAAAACATTAGAGTCGACTGAATACTTTTATAGTAGTGGACAAAAGGGGGTTTTGGAATAGAAGGGAAATTTTTTCGTTTGGCGATAACTGGCCCTTTTCCTTTTCCCCTTATCCCCCTTTAGGTTAGAAAAAATATAACATGTTTATTCCCCGTGAAAAGTTCAACAACCTCATTTAATCTGATTTTTATAGATTTTTTTGAGTTTTCATTTTTGGCTTTTTTCTCTTTGCCCCCCAGGCAGGGTGTCAACATACAATGGTTTTGGGAATTTCAAGTGTTTAGTTGAAATATTTATGAATTTTCCCCTGAAAAAGATTACTTTCAAAAAAGTCTAAAATTTTTTTCGTTTAAAGGGAAAATTTATTGTTTAATGATCACTTAATACCACTTAATAAACCAACTTTGTTCAAGGGTGGGAAGAAATTTTTCAGCGCCATATAGTACTGCAGGCAGTGTCATGATTTTCATTTTTAAAAAATTTTGGAAATAAAATACAGAAATGTCAGATGCCATAGTGTAAATGTTACAGTCTATGAATTTTTATGTAAAAAAATTTACAATTTGTTTGATTTCGTTTTCCAAATTTTCAATAATTTTTATCTCAATACAGTTGTAGTATTCTATATTTTTTAAAACTAGCTAGAAGTGAAATCGAATGATTGCTTAGAATGATATTTGTTTGAAAATTAAATTTTAAGGCAAAAAAAATTTTAAAATTTAAAAGTTTGAAACGTATTCAAATCAAATTTTTAAAGACTGCTTTAAGTTAAATCCCTTCAAAAATGTTTCCCTTCAGTTGCTTATTGAGTTTTTATTGGGTTTTTGGTGAGGACATATTTGTAAGTTTTTTGAACGCATTTAATCAAACCAAATCGGGATTAAATAATGGACAGCACATGTATAATGAGAAAAGACACACCAATATATGCACGCAGATAAAAACAAAAATTGCACACAATACATATAAATATAAAATAAAATAGCTCAAATTTTGTACGTTTACTATAAACATGATTTAATATGAAGCATTTTTAAGTATGCACCAAAAACAAAAAAAAATTCATTTCCCTCAAAATTTTTTTCCGTTTGGCTGTTTCTTTGTTATTGCTTGAATGTAAAATGCCTCTCAACTGTTAAAGACTCTGTATTGTTGCGCAGAAAGTTGGTAAAGAGGAAAGAGGAAATGACTGTTTTTTCCTGTTTTAGTATACATATTTTCCCTAAAGATTGTATGATTAGCATTTTGGTAAGTTAGTGCAGGATATCACCCTTACAGAACTGCATCAAACTTCACGGTTTTTTTTCATTAATCTGCATGTACACCAGCATTCTTAATTTTCTGCAAATATTTCCATTCAATGTACTGTAGGAAACATGATGAAAGAATTGATGCAAATCTACAGAAAATTGCTCATGTAGGATTAACTTAAAATTCGTCATATTTGCAAAGATCGTTTTCAATAGAAGCAGTGCAATTTATATATTTAATGTTTCAAAATAACTATAGATATCCCGCAAATGCGGGATTTGAAATACAAAATCACCACCACACACATCTCAAAAGACTTTATCTATAAACATATTTTATTTTAACTGGGACTGCAGCGGAGACAGAATGCATATAATATTTGTATATATTTTTTGACTACAGCATAATAAAATTAGTCTCCACTTTCAAAAATTTTTGCCCGGAAATATATGCATTACTTATAGACCTATACAGCTTTTGTGAACATTCCTTTAAAAAGCAACTTATAACTTTTTTCTAAAACCCTTTTTTTGGACATTCTAATCAAGAAAGTCGCCACATCAATAACTACAGTGTGGAACAAGGGTATGAAAAGTAGGGAATTGTACGAAACAGCTATACGAGACTTTCTGAAACAAATGGAAAACCGTTTTTGAAAAAATATGTAAGCTTTGTGATCATAAGTTTTAGATTGGGGGGAGTCATTCATTGATGTTGGTAACGTTAAAATTCCATTTTAAATTTAATAAAAATGAGTCTGGTTGTTTTATTTAATTTCAAAGTTTTTGTAATATTTATATTGAAATTTTAATTTTTATTGATTAGCGTCTGCTTCTGCTGGATGTATGGATCTTTGTTCGTTTTGCTATTTGTTATGATAAAGTATTACTCCATTTATTCAATTTGGTGCTTTTGAAAAAGTTGGAATTGCGCATAACGCATTTTCATAATAATGCTAGAGAGACGATATTTGTTCTGTATGAAAACAATTATCATGCATTGTGTTGAATATAGATGTTTTCTTTTATTCATGCTTTCAATCTTATTGATATAAATTATGTCTCTAAATCTATGTCACAATTTACCTCTGAAACAGAAGAAGACAGAGTAAAAATCCTTAACAATACTGAGTTGCATGCGGAAAGGTACTCCTGGTTGCCTTTAATTTTTAGCTCGACTATTCGAAGAAATGTAGAGCTATCCTACTCACCACGGCGTCGGCGTCGGCCTCGGCGTCACACCTTGGTTAAGTTTTTCGTACTAGTCCACATTTTGACAAAGTCTTTTGAGATAAAACTTTGAAACTTTCAACACTTTCATCACCATGGCCAGTTATAGGCAGGAGCACATAACCCCATCAAGGATTTTGGCTGAATTATGGCCCCTTTTGACTTGGAAATCATGGTTAAGTTTTTCGTACCAGTTCATATTTTGACAAAGTCTTCTAAGATAAAGCTTTGAAACTTTCAACACTTGTTTACCATCACCATTTCCAGTTAAAGGCAAGAGCACATAACTCCGTCAAGGATTTTGGCTGAATTATGGCCCCTTTCGACTTAAAAATCTTGGTTAAGTTTTTCGTACCAGTTCGTATTTTGACAAAGTCTTTTGAGATAAAGCTTTGAAACTTTCAACACTTGTTTATCATCACCATGTCCAGTTATAGGCAAGAACACATAACTCCATCAAGGATTTTGGCTGAATTATGGCCCTTTTTGACTTAGAAATCTGGTTTAATATTTCGTACCAGTTCATATTTTGACAAAAACTTTCAACACCTGTTTACCATCACCATGGCCAGTTATAAGCAAGAGTACATAACTCCATCAAGGATTTTGGCTGAATTATGGCCCCTTTTGACTTATAAATCTTGGTTAAGTTTTCCGTACCAGTTTATATTTTTTGTAAAATGTTTGACATATGGCTTTGAAACTTTTATCTCTTGTTTAGTATAATAGTCTCTATCTGTAGGAAAGAGTACAAAACTCTGTCATCTATTTTGGCTGAATTATGGCCCTTTTTGGACTTTGAAATTGGTTCTGTTTTCATACAAGTCCACGTTTTGTCAAAATTATTTGACATATGGCTTTTAAACTTTGAACACTTGTTTATCATTATGATTTCCATCTGTAGGCAAGAGTACATAACTATTTTGACTGAATTATGGCCATTTTTGGACTTTAAAATTGGTTCATACATTACCATTTAGTGCAAGACTTATCGAAATCAAAGAAATACAGGATCATTGTTTGTCTAATCTATTTATTTCTTTTGTCTGAATATCTGTGGAAATATTTTGACCCCATTCTTCAATCAATTCTTCGAATAGTCGAGCGCGCTGTCATCAGACAGCTCTTGTTAGATTACATATTGTGGAAGAAATGAAGGGAGGTTTATCTTCTGCCCAATGCTTGCCACTAATCGACGCCTAAAAATTATACTTCAGACAACACCCAAGGGAAATACTTGCTTGCAATTAATAAAGAGGATATTGTATAACCACGATTGTGCGATTTATTGAGATTTATTCCTATAAATTTGTCTTAAAAAGTGAAAAAAAAAATCGGTGTCGATATTGGAAACGACACGGTAAGTTATTTCGATTTTTACTGATACGCGAAGAGCCGTGGAAAACGTCGTTGAAACACGTACTTTATCAAATCAAGAAAACAATTGCGAAATTTACCAGAGGACAACTAGGGAGCCATGGTAGACCTGTGGTATTTGAGAACGTGCCAGATACTGTTCTTCTATTTCTGTGTACCGTTTCCGTTCCTTGAAGAGGGTGTTTATTTTTGTTAAAACTCGGTATCGGATTCATGGTTCAAACAAATTCGTCGGTTGTCGGTGTATGAATTTAAATCGGCGCCTATCTATATATGAATCAAAGAAAGGTATTCGTTCGCAGTTCAGTGTCGGCATCTTTTGATAGGTAAGAAGCACATTTTGGATTCAATGCGGCAGAAGAAGAGATCTTGCCACAGGCACCGTCATAGACGAGATATTTAACTGTTTGGTGTCTTTATTTTTATATTTTGGACTTAAAAGTTATATAAAGACACGTTGTATAATATTATTGTGATGAACATCTTGAAAGTACAGTGCAGATTTGTCAGTGGTTAATAGGAGGACAGTACATTTCAGATGTTCAAAACGATTTCGCTGCCAAAACATTCCAAGACATGGATGAAGTGATATTCAAATGGAATTCATTAACAAAGGAGGACTGGATTACGATTTGTACAATATATGGTGGTGTTATTAAACAAAATAAATGAGTGGGATCGACGTTTTTAAATCATTTGGACTTGTATCCATAGAGTTGAGACAGTAGTTCGTTTTTTAGTCACTCCTATTTACAGAAAAGCGTTAATTGACGCTTTTCAAATGGTACACCAAGCATGCAAAAACAATAACAACATCCGTTCATTATAAAGGCGTTGGTGAGTATTTGAGATGTTTCTTGAATTTAAAGTAGCGCTGAGACCTCGGTGTCAGTTTCATAAAGTATTACCAGGACATCAAAAACAACGACAATGGACCTTTCTTCTATTGGAAAGAGAAAGTTGTTGGTAAAAGTATCTATATGTTATAGATTTTTTGTACCGCTATTGTAAACAAATTTTGCTATCGGGGAATGTCTTCAGTGATGCTGAACCCATATTTGACCTTAAACCCCCATTGGTTCAAAATATGTAAAAAAACGTCTTGAAATGTCGATGGTTATGGTAACATGACCGATGTTTTACAGACTTGTTTTGTTGTTGTTTTTTACAGTTATATATAATTATTCTCATATCATTAATATTTATTGTATTTTCATTTTAGCGATAATGGAAACCAGTTTACTTTTTCAAACATCCTTGTTATATTTTTAATTTCGTGACCAAGTGGTTCAGGCAAAAACACAGTTTGTTAAAAAAATGATTTAGTATACAAAGAAAATTATATTCCAAAATGTACCACATCAAATCGTGTGGTGTTACTGGTGTGGCAATCACATTACGCTATGTTATAGTGTGTAGGTGTTTTCATCTAATTTTTAAATGGTATCCTGATGTGGACGATGGATATTGTTACTGATACTACAAGTCGACCTTTTAGTCATCTTTGACGACATGTTAGGAGATAAAGATGAAGTAAAAAATCCTCAAACTATGGTTTACACGGGTAATGGGCATCACCGTTAATGCTATGTGTTAGATTATATTACTCAAAACATGTTTCAACTATCCAAAGCCAGCAGTGAATATAAGTCTAATGCCCCCACTAATATGATTATATTTACAAAATACAAGATATAAGGTCTGTTAAGCCATTGCTAGCCATTATTCAGTTACCACATTTACTTGCATCTTACACAAGATGCTATTCTATCCACATGGATATTTAATTGATTGATTTTCATCCAAATACTCAGGACAAATTCAAGTTTACGTTAAGACATATTTCATACTGGGTTACAGACCAGGATCGAGGTCCAATTGTTACTCTCGACTATAAATTCGGTGAGACAGGAATCTGTTTCATTCATAAAATTGTTAGCCATGATTATTACACCAAGAGTTGTGATAAAAGCCTTGAATACTTAGTCAGGAACACTATACACAGAGAAGAGATCATTTAATGAACTGCAGGGTTTAAAAGAAATAGGTCAAAGGGGTTTCATTAGCACAGCAAAAATTTTGTGCAGAAAAAAATTAAATTACCAAAGCTAAACGTTTAAATTTTATGGAATAGGAACAAACAAGGTATTAGTGCTGTTGCAGATTAAATTATTGTTGCCGAGTCAAAAGGAAACTTATCTTAAAACCTGGAAGGAAGTGGTTCTTAGGTGGAGTTATATTACGAAGTTATTGCGATGGGATGAGTGAAAAAACATAACGAAAATTTGATTCAAAAGGCAATAAAAACCCATCAAAGCTGCGTCAAAGAACAGGAAAAATAAATATATAAAAATTCCCCCCTAAGAATAGTTCTCTGAAAATAAAAAAACTCACCACTGAAATTTTTAATTAAATAACAAACTGAAGAAACAAAACAGGAAGAACACTTCCAGTCCTTTTATTAAAATCGACTTGAATCGCTTTGTAACAAAGCGTAAAAAGTCACGGAATATTTCCACGCTCCAGTTATAGAAGTTCCACTCCTTTGTCATCAATTAGTCATTTGTCTGTTGTTTTGACCAAATTTCACCTTCAGGTCTCACTTTACAAATGAATCATCAGGATTTACACATGACCATCTTTTTCTCCTTTTATCAAGAGATGAGGGTAATCTTCCTCAAGATTTTCTTTACTATTATGTCGTCTTTCCTTGATAACCTAAATCTTGGAAATTTCAGACAAGACCCAGAAAAGTAACAGGATTTACATACCATGATCTCCTTCGCCCTTATCGTTAAGTATTCACAGATCTTTCACTTTTTCGAATATGTTCTCATAATATTGCATCTACTGCAGGAATAAGTATATGATCCAGTAATTTAACTGCTTCACACCAAGTTCATCCCCTTCTCCCCCTTATACGAGAGGGTCTTCACCAAGATCTTCACTTTTATATTGTATGTCTTCAATATTGAATCTCCTGCAAGGTATGGATATCCCCTGTAGTAATTTGCTTGCTAGTTTTTCACCTTTAAACTAGGTGTGTTTACTTTTTTCATCTTTATAAAAGGGGTAACATAACAACTCACGCTTTTGTTTAGTTTTATATCTTTAGAAGAATATGGCAATGGAAACAAAACGTGCGAAAAAACACTCAGGTTCCCTAGATACGTAATCTTGGACACATGATTATTGCTCTTGGTCAAACAACACCAAAATTTAGAAAGGAAAATGATTCAATGCTCCAAAAGAAGTCATTAATTGATGTGTCTGAGTGTTGCTGCAATGTTTTAAAAAGGAAATGTATCCTCTATCAGAGGCTCTCAAAAGCGTAAGTTACACCGATCCGTCAATTCTTTGGATCTTAGCACACCTTAAGGACACCCATTCAGAAGAAAAACACATATTAATTCAGAAAGGTGGTTTTTTACCACTATTAAGCTTTGAACTAAGACCTTGTGCTCGACAGAATAATTACGAATTTACGAATAAACTATTACAATAGGGGAATATTATGCAATGATGGCTTATTGACCCCCTTTCATATGCTTGGAGAAAATGAATCGTTGGAAAGCAGAAGAAACGTCCAATACTCCCTCCAGTCCACAAGTCACACAAACATCTTGAACTTCAGAAAGAAATGAATTCCGCACTTCAATCCGATCATCTGTCTGAAAGTGAAAAGCTCTGTTGTATGGACAAACGTTACAAATATTTATACTGGCTATAATAAATGCAGTGCAAACAATCATCATTATCATCATCATCATCTTCATCAGAAGTTCATCATACCTGAACACGACAAACAGAACAAAAAAACATTGACTTTACTGATCCGTATTATTGATTGTGTTACGGTAACTATGCGTCGTTAAGCAAATTACTACTTCTTATAATGTTGGACGACCACCCGTAGCATTGAGTTGGAATGCTCAGGGAAATTTAGAAGTAAAGGAAAACAATTGCTGGGTCTAATTTGATTGATTTAGTCTTTGAGGTCCTCCGTCAACGCAATGGAATCCAACCAAGATGGATGGCATGAATTTTCTCGAGGTCTGAGAGAATAAATGTCCCTAGGATATGTTGGCAAACAGACCCGCGTTGGTATATGATGAATAGAGGCGGTTCGGGGATGAAGATGATGGGGATGAATATTTTGAAACTGTTTCCTTATTACCACAACACACACCCCCTCAGAAAAGGTTATAAAACCAAGAACCTCAAGCCTCTGGGTCTCAAACTTGGGTAGCATATTAAAATGGATGGTTAAATTGAATAAAATACTATCTAAAACTTATTACGATCCTAAACACCCTGCCGGTTTGCAGGAGTCCTCAAAAAATTTTATGGGGCGGTACAAAAAACTAAAACCATTATTTTCCGTTAAAGAAAGTCAGAACTTGGCCCATCCCCCCCCCCCCCACAAACAAAAAAACATACACTTTACACAAACTTATCCGACGGGTAAATTTAGAAGGCGCAAACTAGTTGTAGGGGGTATTGTTATCCATGTGGCAAGCTGATTTAGCTGATTTACAAAGGTTAATGAAAGACAACGACATATCGATATTTTCTCTGTGTGATAGATGTGTTTTCGAAATACGCTTGGGTTTGTTCCTTATTATAATTAAAGGGTCAGATTTGGATTCAAGCGTTTGAGTCCATTCTTGAATCGTCGGCTCGCTCTCCTAAGTCCTTGCAAACGACTAGGGTCTGAATTCAAAAATAATGATTTTCTAAAGTTCTTAAAGTCAAACATGATTCATTCTTTACAACAAGAAAATCTGAAACTAAAGCGAGCATTGTTAAAGGTTTCAGAGAAGTACTGAAAAGTCGACATTGGGAAATTTTTCACACATGATAATCGCGACGTTACATGATATTTAGATGATTGGCTTTCATGCTTATATCATAGTTTCCATCGGTGCTTCAAAGAACTCCGTGCATCCGTCACTGTTGATACAGAGCCTGTGGTTGCACAACATCTATTTGGTACAAGGAAAAAAGTCCAAAACCCTTCCTGTTTATGTAGCGATTTTAGTCCGGTATTATAAACAAAGCGAACGTTTTTTGATAAAGGTTATCTACCTAAATTGCGATAAAGAACTTTTCAATGTCATTATTTACGCTTTCTTCACCTCCTAACGGTTCAGGTTTAGAAGTGTTATGTGGTTGATTAAAAAAATCGGGGAAGGTGCTTTATACTTGCACTGTAATTCAGACTATAAAAGATAATCAAATCTTTGAAATTGATTCAGGTCTTGCTCGTCGCACAAGGAACGTTGGTGGAAAAAAACTTAAGAAATTTAAAGTCCACTGGGAAGGATTATCCATAGCATTTTGTACAGTTGGATTCAGATGTCATCTCGTATAAAAGCAAAAAATATTCACAATCATGCCTCAGTTAGATTCAGTCTGTGTGCAGGGTCAGCAACTCCACGCTTGCCTAAACACGCGAAGCTAAATCCGACTTACTTACATTCAAAGATTCTTAGCCTTTATTTTGTGTTGTGGTTTCTACTCATTAACCTTGCCTAATATACATGACCGGATTTGTTAATTCTTCTCCAGCAGCACACTTGGTTCTTTTTACCAACCCCAGTGTAAAATTCATTAAAACCTTTTCAACATCAACAACAACTAACAATCAACTACCTGTTTCACCAACACTAAACACAACCAATGATTCCTTTTACATTTACCTTTTTAAGTGACTGTTCTATGGACATATTCCCAATTATACTCAAAAGTATATTTAAACAAATTCTTTATCTATTCACGTCATAAAGAGGAATGGGAAATGGCGTTGGGTTGAGCTCATTTTTCCTTCTCAGATCGTAATATTCAGAAGTGGTAATATCTATTTCAGATTGTTACATCCTGTATCAAACTTGGAAAGAAATTTGATAATCTGTCACCAAATGTAAAATTTAAAAATAAAATCAATGATAATTATACTGGTCATTGTTGTATTTAAATCAGGGGTATATTCTTACTCAGAGCATCTGCATTCATGAAAGTGACAATGTCATTCAAGAAAATATAGAAGACGCTTTACATTGAAACTATAATGGTGTGCATATAGGTTTTCATAACCATTTGAATACGAATCAAATTCATTTATATACATCGCATATTGGTCTACATTTCCATCCTAGTTTATTATAAAGCTCGGAGGGAAGAAGTGAATATTGGGAAGATGTTTATCTACAGTTGGAGCATCCTTTCCCTTTACTGTGTGGATTGGTAATGTCGGCGTAATTCATTTATTCATTTATTCTGATTTGGCTGATTTTACTTTTCTGGGAGATATTGAGGCACCATCCTTCGTGTGGGCCCCATTTCATCCGGCCAAGATAGAGTAAATCTTTTTCATGAAGAATTTCTATTTACATTAAATCACAATTTTATCTACCAAATCCAACTTTGAGGAAATAAAGTATAATATAAAGGGGCGGACACTGCGTGGTAAAAGTTCATTTGTTGGAGGAAAGTCTATGGTAAAGTTGCATTTTTAGGAAGAATATAACACGACTTAATTATAATAATATGCATCCCAGTGTAATCGAGGAGTTCCTCGTCAATATGGTCATGGCTCGGATCTATATTCAAATCTGCTATCAAAACAACAGTTCCTTTGTAAACACCCTTGGTTAAATCAGCAATCATGGCAGTCAAACGTGAAGGTGAAAACTAGGTATGCTGCAGTCAAGGATATATTTTAGGGAAAAGTGCTAATACAAGTGGTAAAGTCCCGTGGAAAAGGGGCGTTAAAGTCCTGTTTGGAAAAGCTGCAGCTTTATCAATGGAAATCTTTGATCAAAAGTATAAAGGTTCCAGTCGTATACGTATATAAGGTTCAGTCGTGAACGACGTCCGTTATTCCTATGCAGGACGTCGTGAAGAAGGGCAGTGACTCAGTGATACAAAGTGACGTGGAAACCACTTCAAAGAAAATGAAGAATAACGTTTCTCATAAAAAACTAAAAAGAGTTAGGAAAAACATTCTTCAATCTAGGTCTCTTGATATTTTCGACTAGAATTTGATGCAACACGGTTCTGTGAGTGTAGCAAATATGACTTGATGTTAATCAGTACACTCCAACCATGGACAGCTATGCAAGGATGGAAAGGGACAGAACATTACCAATCTCTGCACTGAATAATTCAGTCTTTTGAATTCATTTTTCCTCCACAGACGGAATAAATGGACAGATTTAATTCAATCGTATTTATACCTCAAATTAAAAGTGAAAAAAGCTGAGGGAACAATCTGAGGTGACACAGTGAAACGTCGGTGGTCAATAACTTTTTTCACCAGTCTGTTTAGTAGTATATTATGATCTGTACCTGAACCAATAAACTGATTTCCAGCAATGCAGACAACTACCCTTACATTGCAAAATTGGATAAACCTCCTGTCTTACAACAAGGAATGTAAAGGACACACAATTTGCACGCTCTTGAACTCTGGACGAAAAGACAGTTAGTATGCGCTGTGACATATGCAGGGGTAACACAATAGCTAGGATCTAATGAGGGATGAAACTAGAAAAACCGTTATTAGTACAAGCAAAACATCGTGAACTCATGGAAGATTTACATCTGGACTTGTTCCTACAGGTGAAATATCTCCCAATGGAACTGAAATCCGTCTCAAACTAACTGGAGCCCTAACTTCCTTTTGTCTCATAGGTACTGCCGACGGGAAAAGTGGCATATTCAACAAGCGGGATTCAACGTGAGGACTGTGGATTTTATTCCTGTGGGCAAAGGACTTAAATTAAAACATTGCACAGCATAACATTGAAGTGATCCCAATACGTCGCGCAGTAGTGATAAATTACATTCACAATTCCGGACGGACTAAGATCCCACATATTGATGTCCACTTGTTTCTAGGTCAACTGCCAAAACGAATCATTATAGGGCATGGTTAAAAATATTTCGATATGAATGGTGATGAGAGAGAACCAACCATTTGACTTTACCGACATTTCATTCCTGTATAATTTGAAGTCAGCATCGACGGGATAACCATTAACAAACAAACCTACACAACAGATTTTGATAATGGAGAATAAGATTCGATCCTACATGTCTCTCTACAAGCTACGGTGCGTTGGGTGTGAATGATCCTTGCCTTCTTCCATGGGAGAATAAAAACAGGATACCACAATTTGGGGGATTTGACTAACGGCAGACCCAGGTAGTGATGAAGGGACTGCTTCACCCGTATAATAACAGGTAACATGAGGATTGTCATTCATGTTTGGAGTAGCACTTCCGGCTGGATCATCGATATAGTATATTCGCTGAATTTGACAATCAAATGTGATAACAACCAGCTCAGAGAAATTATTACTGATAATTAAATATGGAGAGTGAAGAAGCACTTCAGGTTTACTTAACGCATTGTTGTGGTTTGAACTACAAACCTCATCTATAATGAAAGAAGAAACATTGTCTAGGATGTCATGTTAACCATCCTACTCAAACGCAGCACTTTGTGTTTATACACACCCTCGGACGTATGGGTTGAAATGTATATTGATACGGACACTTGATCAACTTGGACATGCATAAAAGTGTCAGAACGTTTTCTATGACGTGATAAAACATTTACATCTTACACTGTAAAAATGAAGAAGCTCCATAACCTCGACAATATAAAAGAGCCGGCAGAAAATGAATCGCTCAGATCCAGATGATGTCGTGGATAAGCGTTTGAGTGGAACAAAGTTAAATTCACCTTGGAAACCATGGACACAATTGAACTACAATATATTACTTGGACTTATCAATTTCTGCGTTCGCTTCAATGGTATAGTCTTGATCCCAAGGATCTATTTAACAGATCGAATGGCCTATCATTACAAGCTTATATTGGTTACACACATGTATCTGATCAACCATGGTGAACATTTGGTGGTTTATTTTTTAAAGAAAATTATGCCCATCTACTTTGATTGTATGGATTACTACCTTTGGAGGAAACACATAAAAACCCTTCTTGGAGACTAACGCGTGGAACTGGACAGAATACTGTCAGACTTCAAAGTGAAATAGTGTTATGTGTGTTGTTTACTGCATATTTGCCTTAGACGTTCTAAGCAGTGGTTGTGACCTTAAACTCTATTTTACTATTAAATTTAGAGCAGAACCTAAATTTATCATTCAGAATGACAAAGACGTAGGTGAAGGGTTTAAACAATTATATGGACATCTATACACAAAAGCTAGAAAATTACCTAAATCTGAACACTGTCATTGTTGTACAGCTGATCAATGTAATACAATGCTTTGCATATTTTTAAATTGTATGTTTTAAATCATGATTACTTGTACCCTTAATTTGTATTTACTGTTCATTGTACTTGTTAGTTCTGTTAAAACAATAAAAAACGTGTACACACATATTGCTGTTCTTTATCTTTTCCCCAGTAAGGGGTAGTAGTATGCCATTAAATAAAACCAGTGGTCCTGGTTTTCTTATCAAGGTGATATTGGTTCATTCAAGTAGATCTGAGATTTTATACAGTAGTAGTAGTAGTAGTAGTAGTAGTAGAGTGAAGTAGAAAAGTAGTAATATGATATAAACCTTAGACATATATGAATCAACCTTATCCCCTACTGAAAAATGGACTATAAGTTTCTTATAGAGGTCCCCATATCGCCCCCCCTGGGAGGTCCCCATATCGCCCCCCCTGGGAGGTCCCCATATCGCCCCCCTTTACTACTGATATAGCTTGAAAATTTGTTCTTGAGTATTTAGCCGCTTGCAGTATGAAAAAAAAAGAACTGTAAACAGGCGGGAAAAAAATATATTCGGATCATTTCCCACTAAATAATGGCGGAAAAAATAACTTTTCCGTGATAAAAGCAGGTACCGCTAGATGGCGCTACACAGAACACATTAGACAGGACCTGTGCAAAATATGTATGCATTTTTGAAAAATATAGTCTTCAATCTACATTCAGGTCAAATTTCGTAATATGTACGTTAATATTGACTTTTTTGGTCTAAGGTATGGAGCCACCTTAAATATGAATACTCCCTATTTTATTCAGAAAACGTACTCCGACCAAAATGCGAAACTGACCCCCTGCCTACAAAACAGTTCAACTCTGCTCTACAAAATAGTTCAACTCTGCTCTTAAGTGCTATAAGACTTATGCATCAATGAGATTCACGTTCACAACTGTAGAGCTAAATAACGATTTATACAAATGTAAAACTGTTTTATACTTCAAGTTCACTTTCGTTTGTAAATAATAAATGTTACATGTAAAACAAACAGAAAAAAGACTTATATATATAATAACAGTCAGTTGGTGTTTTGTTTCGTCGGAAAGTTGTTGGCGATGAAATGGTATTTCATAGCAATGCAATGGTCAGTTTTCCGTGATTTTATGGACATTAACTGATGGTTAAATGTTCAATACAAACAATCTTTGGCAGATTAAGATCTACAAATTAAACTGTCAGTATAATTACATATAACGGCTTAGTTAATGTTCTTTTGCAAACATTAATTTCTTGACACTAATTAGACACATTTGTAAGAGAATGGAGACGGACAATGAATATAGCAAATCCTCCCCCCCCCCCCCCCAAAAAAAAAGTAAATGTTATTATGATATTATTAATAAGTTTTTAGTGACTTATCATTGTTTATTTGTAACGGATAGACAATTAAAATATATTATATTGAAATAAAAAAATCATTGAAAGAAACAGGATGCATTTACTCCAAACTGACTGATAGAACAGAGGGCATCCATGTGTTGGTGAAATACTATGCGAATCGAACATTTTCGTCTGCAGAATTTAGAGAATTATGGAAGCTCACGTGATTGCATAATGTATTTTTAACCGTATTTGGACCAAATTATATTAAGTTTATGTGAAAACACACCTAATCAAAATTGTATAACAGGAAGAAAGAGAAATAGAAAGGGCGGATACAAAAGATTGGTCTCGTTGGATGTTTTTTTTTCTTTTCTAGTACTATTACTTTTTTGTTGTTGTTGGATTTAACGTCGCGCCGACACATGAAAGGTCATTTGTCGACTTTTCAGCTTTAATGGTGGAGGAAGACTCCTGGTGCCCCTCCGTGCATTGTTTTATCACGAGCGGGCACCTGGGTAGAACCACCAACCTTCCGTAGGCTAGCTGGATGCCTTCCTCACATAAAGAATTTAACGCCCCGAGTGAGGCTTGAACCCACATCGATGACAGTAGTCTTTGAAGCATGTCTTCTAAATTTTGTGAATGAATTTGATTGTGATCAACACTACAAGGATTATTGTTACACACATATCATGATAGAAAAGGGTGACAGAACTTTATTATAAAAGACATTATTCGGTAATGGCAATTTCTTTAAGAACATTGTTTTACCTTAATGGTCTGTGGGCCAGTTTCTGTAAGTCTTCTAGTCTTCTTTTCCATATTGAAACCCAGAAATTAGGCAAATGTTCATCCACTTTAGCCATTAATACATTCATTCCGGGATTGTTTAAGACCGGATGTCGCTTTCTACATGAAACAAAAATTATTCCCATTCTCTCTGTTTGAAAGTATATATTGGTTTTAAAGGTCACCTATCCAATTTCATGTTTCGTAAATCAATATTCTAGGCTAATGCATAAATCGTGCTTATTGGCATTTCAAAGCATTTACTCAGACAGTTTTTACAGCATTACTAAGATATAAGGAAACATAATCATGAAACATACGTTACCATAATTATACAGTACATTAAGTAACATTAAAGTTACATGTAGAATAGTTGTTGGGATTCGATGGACTGTGGTGGTTTCAAGATAGAGGTTTTTTATATTTTTAATGCGTTATTTTGATATTTATGGAAGGTAAGATTGTATTAACGCAATTCAAGATTGTATGAAATTATGGTTTATATGCATTGTGTGTTCTGATGTAAAAAACACTGTACATTTTGAACTTATAGAACATCATACATATGTAGTACAACTTAGGTAGTGAAACAAATGCCACTTTTGGTAAAACATGTTTCTTCAAATAGTGTTGTTTCTTTGACCATAGTGATTTTCATATATCACTTATACTGTGGGACGGTATTACTGAATTACGCAGTTATATTTCATTTCCTTAACGAAAACATAGATGAGACTCCGTGTTCATATTGCGGTTGTGGTATCATTGTTGTTACTAGAATTCAATATTCTACTTTTATAACTATAAACAAATACAAACAAACTAGTACATTCAAAATATAATGTATTTTAACTGTTACATTTAGATTACATCTGATAAAACATTATGTCTAGTACCCCTCTTTATCTAAATTCGGTAACGTATATTTCAGAACTACACAAGAGGACACATAGCTTGGGAAGCCGTTGATAATATTTATGCTTTGTCAGAAGAAATCACACCTAATATCTATGCATTTACGACCCCGACTTAATTGGCGCTAATTAGTGTTAATTGGCGTTCATCGAGTTTCTGGTATTATCAACGCCTGGGGAAATCTGAGTTTCCATGTAACTATTGATAATCGATTTTCTATAAATAACCTAATTAACGTGTGATCATATTTGCGCGTGTTTTAAACGAAACGAGGCAATGTTGTCGAAAATTCGACAATTTTCGTAGATGACTAGGTCTGCATTAATTAATATTAATATCTTACAATTTGGTTTAGTAAGACTCACATTTAAGTTTATTCTGACATATAATTTAAAAGTTGTAGCAACTTGTTGGTACAAACTGGCATTTGTCTTTAGCCGGAAATGATCGGAAACCTTCGTAAATACACGATTCCGATCTGTCTTTTCCGTGAGAATTCCATTCCTACTTTTAGCCGCGGATTATTGCTTTCAGAAGTTATCGTTCTTTATCACACAACCGCATATCTCGGGTGTAATATAGGTGGCGCTTCACTCGAGAAACAGGTTTCCCCAGGCTGTCAATTTGCAGGTAGAAAAAATGTTAGAAATTGCCAGACTGGATTCACCATATAACAGAAATACACACGTTGTACTCTAAAATTTGATGAGAGAAGTTGCAAGAAGTCGTTTTTGGTATCAGTATAAGAGAAAGTTCATTATATAAGCTTAGAATATAGCCCGCCCGCTTAGCTCAGTAGGTAAGAGCGTTGGTCAACGGGTCTCTGGGTCGCGAGTTCGATCCTCGGACGGGGCGTATGTTCTCCGTGACTATTTGATAAACGATATTGTGGCTGAAATCATTAGTCCTCCACCTCTGATAATTCATGTGAGGAAGTTGGCAGTTACTTGCGGAGAACAGGTTTGTACTAGTACAGAATCCAGGAACACTGGTTAGGTTAACTGCCCGCCGTTACATGACTGAAGTACTGTTGAAAAATGGCGTTAAACCCAAAACAAACAAAACAAGCTTAGAATCTTTTGTACATACGTACAGAGTCTGCACCATTTGTTTGGAACGTGTCAGTAGTGCATTGATGTATTTTAGACATATTTGTTCCAACTGATTTTAGTTAAATGCTTTAATCCGTAGTTATTAACATGGATTGAAACGTACGTTACTTTAAATATTAATTACAACAATACCAATTAGCATTACACGTACAATCAAACAACAATCTGATACGATACTCGAACACTTGATTCCAGGTAGCTGTGAAGCTCTGTATTCTGCATTACCTGTTCATAAGATGAAGCAAATGCATGAATATAGATGTATTCACAATAGTTTAGCACTGTTCCAGAGGCATACGCATTGAAAGGTTTAGTTGATAGATGAAGGAATTTAGCATTGTGATATATCTGAAAATTTCTATTTCAGACAACACAGATAAAACGTTCAAGCACATTGTATATATCATAAATTGCTTTGATAGGTTTAGAACTGTATATGCTCATTTCCGTTTATATAATCAGGTAGGACTTTGTCCTTTAAAAAGAGATCGTAAATACTTGAATTATGAATTATGAAAAATGCAATTTGCAATTTTAAAAAAACATTACTGTTTGTTTAATGATCTTTTTCATTTGACTTTTAAAAGAAAGTGACAATAATCGCATTTTATGTTCAATTCTCCATTTCTCGTTATTTTTCTAAGATACACTATATATATATACATCTTAAAGATACATGTGTCCTCTAAAACTAATTGAAAAAGGAATACAGAGAGCATTATCAATTGATCATAAAGAATTGAGAAAGACCAAAGAAAAACAAGTTGAAAATATAATACCTTATGTATCAACACACAGTACGAAAAAATTGGAATTTTTTAACATAATAAGAGAAAATCTACCAATATTATATAACGATACTACAAAATTTAATTGATTTGTTGTTTCATTGCTTTCAACTCACTAATTAAAATTGGAAGATTGAATACTGCTTAAGCCAGTGCCAGGGGACGTAGGCAGTGTTGCTTTTTCCATTACTGCTTATGAACAGACTCAATCAAACTGAGTTTGCAATATCACCGTTTGCCTTGTTTTCGGTGCCTTTAAATTTTCAGATTTTATGATACTGAATATTTGAATAGTAGTAGCTCATAAATGTAACCGATTTCAGATGGTCATTTTGTGAGCAACAAATCATCTGTAGCATGTTTAAATCAATATCAGTGATTTCTGTTATAGCTTTTGAAGAGCTATACCTTTTTCATAGGTAAAGGTCTTGTTTATTATAGTGTCATCCCTATTGAAAGGGCCAGCCAATTTTGCTTATGAGACACCTTTATTATGCTTACCAATTACCTCCCAACTCCTACCACTATGCCAGGCGCCAGGCGGGTAGAAATCGGTAAATATTTATTTAACTAGTTCGCGGCTCACGAACCGGCCTTTTCGGAATGAGTCCCATAGCATAGAAGAGATTTAAAGTCATCAAAATATGACAACCTTACTGGCATTAACTCGTATGTATGATAATTTTGGATTAATTTGAAATAGTTGTCATCTCGAATAAAATAAAAAAAAAATGTAGAAACTTCACAGGTCGTACAGATTTATATTGCTGGATATGCTTCCCTTTAAATGTTCCCCATCGGGAATTTCCATGAAAATGTTGCGGTCGTATCAACTTTTGCAATACCTTCATTATTTCTACTTCACTACCAAAGAATAGGTCTGTTAGTAAGCAAATCGCACAGAAATGAAACATGTACCATAGGTTGGCCGACAGACAACAAGTAAGGTGCAAAGATACATGTATCTGATTTTTCATTTAATTGTTCATTTATTTTGTTTTCTTTATTATAAACTTAAGGGTTTTATTCCTTTATAAAGGATTAGATTTGAAGTTCTTATGATTTCCCGCCTACGTATATGTACTAATGTGGTGGGTGGGGTACATTAACCCCCTACATTTTACATTTTATTCGGTATTTAATACATAGCGTGGCATTATTTGACAACCAAAGTAAATTATTGATTATTTCAGGTATTTAAAGATAGGATTTATTATAAGAAATGTCACATAAGTTTCTTTTTCACCATCCAAATCAGCGTTATCCCTATGCAACGCTAAATTGTTTTCATTTGACACCAACGTTTTTAAAATCGTCTTTAAATTTTACCGACATGTTGCTCAGACCGAAATCCTCCCTTAAAGGTTTCCTGAATGATAGTATAACATCATGGTATAGCTCAACCTTTGCCTAATTTCTGGGTTACGGCTTTCAATTTTTTTCACTGGACCACGGACCATCAAGCATATAAATATTTATCCATACCTTAAAATATAAGATAATTTAGAAACAACGTTGAAAAAGTGAATGTCTAACAATATGGTATCATTTCAAAAGAATGGTGAATTAAGTTGCATTCTGCACGTAGCCGTATTACGGAAAAAACACATTAGTGAAAACTAATTTGAAAATGCTTTCAAGGGACGAAAAGATATAGAACGGACATGTGAAACTGCCTATTTCAGGGGACCCTAGCTAGATACTTGGTAATATATAATATCTATACCATACTGTTACATTAAAGTTCCTTTAAAGATGTAAAAGATGCAGAGCTGACACACTTTCGAGATTTGCACAGCCTTATTAATGTACACATACACCTTGATGACTGTAAGAGTGATTTTCTAACTCTCATACTTATTTCTGATGTATTTAACAGCTCAAACTTTTTCATGTAATTGGAACATTGTTTTAGTTCAAGTGTTTGGAATTTAGTTTTATTTCATGCTTTCAGTGAGTTACCGATATATTTAAAAGTGAAATATATCTGAGATTCTTTCACACTGAAATTATATCAAACATCTTATTAACTGGTAAGAAACTATAAAATTGACGTGCTTCGAGAAAACATGAATTAAAAAGAAAAAAAAACATGAAAGATCAAAATTGTTTTCACTCATATATTCGTAAACATACTGCATCTGATGTTCACTCGTGAAAGATATTTCGATCTTGTATTGAAACAAACAAATACCCTTTAAATATTAAGCTCGGTAATAATTATCTGTTTGTCATAAATTCTAACACGACCAGCAAATAACCTACATACATGTAGAGCAAAATCAATCTCGGGTTATTCTGCAATAAACCACTCGCGTGCAATGAAGTAATCCGATCCAGGTGCGTAGCACGATCGTAAAAAATAGTTACCATTTTTTTTTCTAGAACTGTTGTTACTAGTATGTCGTATTATAATCGAAATAATAAGTTCCCCAAGTGTGACTTATCGTTAAATAACCCGAGTTTTTCGTTCTTATACGAAACAATATTCTTCTTACGCATTTGAACTCAAAACACGGGTTACTAGCATTCTACGATACACCACGTCTGGGAACTTATTATTTCGTAATAAGCAAAGTAAATGTTTAATAGAACAATACATGTATGTAGATAACATACACTTAAAACGTTTGATGTGGCAAGCTACTACAAAGGTAATTTCCACAAACCATTGATTGCTAGGCATCTTTCTTCCAGATGGTTTCAGTGAAACAAGATTTATAAACATGGCGCAAATACATCACTGGTATGTATAAGTAAGACAGTGGTCTAAATTTGACATTGATTACACCCCTAATATTTGCGATGTAAAATTTCGTAAAGCTGTAAACTAATGCATTGGATTAAAGTATAGACCCGCTATTTTCACATTTTTAAAAATAAAAAAGTAAATAAAAATATATATCAAGGTGTAAGAACTAGTCTTATCTGCAGAAATATTCACTGGATGGTAATACTCAAATGAGCTGGAGTTTTTTAAGGAGATTTACACAAAAAATAACTATTTTAATTCGGTTAGCGTTTTAGGAGTAATAATAAACTGCTTCCGAATCTGACTAAAAGCAAAGACTACAAATCGTAATTGTACTTAATTTTGCTTTCAGAAGTGCGTTTTTCATGTAGAATTTCAAGCGTTTTAAAATTGCATAATCATATAGGTACACGCACATGCCCATTATAAGCGTTTGCTAAAGTCTGTCCGAAAAAATAAGATGGAATCGATTTGTTTCGTACATGCAAATCTATGATTTACAACGACAAATCATACGGCTAAGTACATTATATCAAACAGTAGCCTTACATTGATATCAACACAGAAATGAATCGGGCTTTTATTTTATTTTTACTTTTTTTAGGACAAAGGTAGCCGGCGAGTGAACTTTCAATCTTGTTGTCTTTCCAGCATGATGCCCCATTAAGACCCAGATAATGTGTATTAATGGCACTGACCATCTGATAAGCTTGGAATGTAGTCTAACTGTGATTTGAGAACACGTATAATGAGCGTAGTGTAAATTTGTGCACCACACCAAGAATAAATGTGATAACTCAATAGTTGTTCTATTTTGAAATGTGTTTCTCTATTGAATCTGTTTTTCATAATGAAATTATGGAATAACCAATGTAATCATTTTAAATTGTAACTTGTGATAAAACATAAATTTTGTGTAATGTAACTGAAAACGAAGTTTTACTGTTACGCAACAATAATGTTTTTAACAATTTGATGAGGATGGAATTATTAGCAATAACATAACAAGATTTAGTGCCAGAGTCCCTGAACAGAGAAAATACAGACATCAGCGGCAACAAAATGGGATTGTAGGTAAGTCGTTGTGTACATAGTAGACAATAATATGTATAATATATATATATCAAAATTTTACTTATTAATAACTTAGGGGCTACCCATTTTATATTAAATTTGGGTGCGGCTGTGTTGAAAGCAATGACCCGGTTTCCAAAGGCATGTTCTAATCTCTGGCCTGGCCTGGCCCGGCCTGGCCTGGCCTGGCCTGGCCCGATGAGCCCAATTTCCGACTGAGCCGGGCCAGGCCAGGCCAGGCCAGGCCATAGATTTCAATTTCGTGAAAGTGATTTCTATAGCATCTTTAAAATCTGACTTTTAGAATAAGTTTGGATATTTCAGACATTATATAAATACATTTTGAACTCCCACTCTGTAAAATTATACACCTGGGAATAAGCCTGTAGCTAACATAACTATTATGTCTAATTTAAAGGTGATGCCTGATTAATTGTTATGACTATTATCAGGGGATCTCCACCTCAATTGACCCTTGACTGGTGGTTTGGTTTTCCCCAAATTGAATAACCTAACTAATTTTATTATTTTGTCTATTGAGGATTATTTAGTATTGTCCGAGGTTATTGAACTAGCACTCAAGAATATATTTTGTATGCTTCCGTAAAAAAAAAAAATTGTGCCCAAACATAAATAAAAATATAAATATTGAAAACCAAATAAAACATAAACATTTCTTTACTGCCAGGTCGTACATGCAGATAAAGTTGTGCTGACAAAACGTTCAGCTACCAATCTCGGGACTGTAAGTTCGAAACACCTATTTGTCCATTTTCATTATCATTTTTTTTAAAATTTCCTCTGTAAACTTAGAATGCAGGAAATTATCACTTATCGTGATTTATTGTTCATTTATTGAAAGAAATACACAAGTATTTGACATTCTTCTACTACAAGTTATTACCATAAAATGTTGTAAGAATAAAACCAGTAGCAATAAAATGACATTATATTTATTTAATGAAAACAATCTGAATTGAAATCGAACCCACGGTAACATGTGTGAAAGTCGGAGAACTTATCACTACGCCACTGTGCCATTGGTAAACTTTGCATGTTATTTTGGTCAATTTAGATACTTTCAGGTTACAAATATGATGTAAAATAAAAAGTGGCACCTCGAGGGTTCAACGCAATAAGGGCGTATCTATATATAATAATTATATGTAGATACGCCCTTGTTGCGTTGAACCCTTGACCTGTCAATACTAATGGACAACAACTTTCATTTCTAAAATAATGCTACCTCCGTTCTAGAACCTGGGGTAGTATGGTGCGGGGGAAACGATATAAATTTTGTAGTTTAGGTTATACACATACTGAATATTTTTGTAAGATTGTTTTTATATTGATCTAAGTATGTGGAAAAAATCATACAAAGTCTTGTGAAACAGGGTCAAGAGCATCTTTTAGCATGAAATATATCCACTTAGAAATAACATAAACACAATGCACCATTATTTTTTTGTGCAAGAAAAATATCGATAATCTAAAATGCCAACACCCTGACAATGAGTTAGAGGTCCCACAATTAATGAATATTATTTTCATTACTCTTCCATAAATTGAACTCAGCTTAACTAAACCAAACACTATTAAAAGTTCAACTGAACAGTTAAAAGGTCAGCTAAGGATAGTAGGGACACAACCTGTAATTACAATTCCCAAAGAGATGTGTTCTCAGTGCATGTAAATATTCAGTTATATTGCAGCAGGTAAACTTATCAATGAAATTAGCCATTAGTTTTAAAACCAGTGTTAAAGTTGACTTTAAATAATTTGATTACAGAAAAAATGGGTAGTTATCATTTAGTTACACCATTTTCTTCAGTGCAAATCTGTATTTCAAATAAGATGAATGACGGCTAATTAATGATTCTCCTGAGGACTGGTTGACATGCAGCAAGTAAACAATGCAGGTTAATACTGCCTGCTAGTGTTATTGTATATTTAGATTTTATGCCATTCATTTCTCTATGTATAATAAAATCTGGCCTGGCCTGGCCTGGCCTGGCCTGGCCCGGCCCAGTCGAAAATAGAGCTCATCGGGCCAGGCCAGGCCAGGCCAGGCCGGGCCAGGCCAGGCCAGAGATTAGAACATGCCGTTTCCAAAGTTAGATATCTTTCTACACATCAGCTATCATGGCTAGATTATATCCATCCAGACAAAGACAATTTATGTATTTCCAAAGCAGAATATTTAATTAACGAACTGCATTTGTACGGTATTGGTCGATAATGTAAATGTTAATATGTTTTATAATACTATAATATATAAAACGCAGCTGAATGCAATTGAATAACAAAAGCTTAACCAGACCTATACTTTTTTTTAAATCAAATTTACAATTCAGGGGCGCAGTTAGGCCAAAATTGTAGGTAAGGTTTGCACCCCCCCCCAATTCTTACATTAAAGATTTTAAAGATGCTATAGAAATGACTTTCACCTTTTACAAAATTGAAATCTATGGCCTGGCCAGGCCAGGTCAGGCTAGAGATTAGAACATGCCGCTTTTTGGTGTAAATCTGGATTTTGTTTTTTGATTTTTTTTCAAAATGAAATGTAGGCCCGGGGGAGCTATTGTACATTAAAGAAAGTACATCAGTGTTAAGGACGTAGCCGGGCAAAAATTGAAGTGTAAGCCATTATATATTCTAAAGGGTTTGTGTACGGTGGCACAGAGGTTACACAGCTGATTTTTATACTAATATTTTCGCAGGTAATTAATGATATGTTTGCACGTTTTAGTATAAAAAAATCACCGCACATAAAGTTACAGAAAAAACACACCTGCACACGTATACCTTATTGCATGCACACGTATTAGTTTTAAAAACATCACCAAACGTTTTGGTATAAAAAAAAAAACATCAGCGCACATATTAGTAGAAAAAAAACATTTGTGTACGTAAAACTTTATAGATAATACGTGCGCACGTATTAGTTTAAAAAGCATTTGTACTCGTATAGTTTATTACATGTGCACGTATTAGTTTTAAAAATATGTTTTTAAAGTGATACCTGCGCACGAATTATCTATAGTGTGCAAACAAAATAAGGTTTTGGTGCACAGATGATTTTTCTACTAAATTGCTATTACATACGTACGTATTTCTTTATACGTTTAAAGACGTTTTATACAAATACGTCCATAGATGCCTTTTTTTTAAACTTGCATGTGCGCAGATGCGTTTTATGCTAATGTGTATCCAGATGTTATAATATTAGCTATTACATGCGCACAAAATAATTTATACAAATATGTTTGTTTTTAAAACTAATACGTGTGCACCTATTACCTAAGTACACGTAAGAAAATGTCTTTTCCACTTAATATATATGCACTGATGTTTTTTTTTATACCAATACGTGCGGTGATTATTTTTATTAATAAACTGAAACGTGCGCACGTAATCAGTTATTTGTATTCAGGAGTGTTTTTCTACTAATATGTGCACCGATGTTGTTATACTATTACGTGCGGTGAGGTTTTTTTAACTAATACGTGCGCACCTATTAGCTATTTCTTGCGCACGCAGTAAGTTATACGTGTGCAGGTGTTTTTCTACTTATATGAACTGACATTTTTATTCTAATACCTGCGTACATATTAGTTATTACGTGCGCATGTATTAGTATACAACACCTCTGTGCCACCGTACAATACTATCTTCGTGCATGACTAAGATTTTATTCTGCTATTAAAATAATATATTTTTAAGAATAATACAGTGCTGAATATGTTTTTTAAAGCCTTTATTTTTTTATTAAACTTTTATTATTTTCAGCTAAAATGTATGAAAACAGATTAAGAAGATGTGTCAACATGCAATGACAAAGTGTGCAGCAGTTGTCAGTGAAAAGATGGGACTAATTTTCAGTTCGAAGACTAAATCAAGGATATCATACTGAAAGCCGCTTTAAGCTATTAGTGTGTTAGTGAAAAAATTCTGTGGAGTCCGCCCGCTTATCTTAGTAGGGAGAACGTTGGTCTATGGATCACAGGGTCGCAATTAGATCCCCGGGATGGGACGTATGGTCTCCGTGACGATATGACGAAAGAATTGTGTCTGTAATCATTCCTCCTTCACCTTTGATAATTCATGTGGGGAAGTTGGCAGTTACTTGCGGAGAAACGGTTTGTACTGTCACAGAACCCAGGAACACTGCCCGCCGTTACATGATTGAAATAGTGTTGTAAAAACGACGTTAAACAAAAAACCAAATATTAAAAAACTGTAGGGAGATTAATGTATCCCCTAAAACATGTCAATTGTTTGAATCATTAATAAGTTCAATTTTGAATTATTCAGAAGAAGTTTTGCGCTATACGAAGTGGGAGGAAATAGAAAGAATGCATTTAATGTTTTGTAAACATTTTTTTTTCTTTTTTGATTAAAAGTAGAACATATTCTGTTGGAGTTTATTTAGAATTAGTCATATACTAATTTTATATTAGTCGATAGGTATACATTAAAAAGTACTGTTTTAAAGTTTTGATTACAGATAGTATTATCTGAAATCGTGTATACGAGTATGAAGAGTCGTTGGAACATGTAACACATCCTACAAGAACTGGATGACTATTGTTAAAACACTATAATGTGTCTATGAATTTGCTTATGTATTGGATAATCCAATGCCGGTGAATTAAAATTTTACATACATTATTGGTGAAAAACATAGTAAATGATTATGTGGTTGTTTGTATTTGAAAATATGTTATGTTTGTATTGCCGGTGATGTCCCTTGTAAAAGTCATAATAAATTTTCAGTTCTGTTCTGTATATTTAGTATATATTTTTTATGCTTTATGATTTTTCATAGAATTAAGTTCATTACACGAACAGCGGCGCCCTTTTGCAGCGCCTTTTCGGCCGTCACGTGACTTTTCTTGGGGGCTAGAGATTTTCTGACCTTTCAGCCCAGTTTATGTTTTACGAACTAGCGCTTGGAATTTAATAATAAAACATTCCTCCCTACTCTCCCTTAATTTACATCATCTTTATTTTTTCAATTACATCTTCTTTTTCGTGGGCCTACGCTCTAAGGCTGTGTTTGTATTGCTCTGGTCTTCCGAGAAATCTAATCTTACCTATTATATTTTCTACATCTTTTTTCTGTGAGTTAGACGATATTTTGTATTGCTGATTACATGTATATTATATTTTATTATCTATTATTGTTGTATAAATTGAAGTTATTTGCTTCATATACTTTTCCCATACTTGGTTATGAACTGATACTTAAATAATGACCATATATGTAGTGCTTCATGCATTGGCTATACTATAATTATTTGTTTAATAATTATACATCTGTTTACGCATTATTGTTAATGATTTTACGTATTTTTGCGCGTTGAGCATATTAGTTAGAGCTGTAGTTGTTTAAGGAATAATAAAGCTCTGAGTATTCCATTATATTTCGTCGTTGTTTATTTGTTTGTGTGTTTAAAAAATCAAGCAACTTGATTTCTTCTCCTAAATTTCAGCGTAAATTTCTACTGTTCACTACACCACAATTATTTATTTCATACATTTAGATAAATAACGTCTGAGAAATGAACAAATGGGATCGAATTATTTGGTCGGGAATTCCCGATGAAACCCTACATGCTGGTGCTTGAATAGTGTAAGTGAACATTTCCGTATGAATAACGTCTGAAAATGCAACAAATGGAATCGAATTATTTGGTCGGGAATTCCCGATGAAAACTTACATGCTGGTGCTTCAATACTTTAACTGAACATTTCAGTATGAAAAACGTCTGAAAATGGAACACATGAAATCGAAATATTTTGTCGGGAATTCCCGATGAAACCCTACATGCTGGTGCTTGAATAGTTTAAGTGAACATTTTATAAGGAATTTACGCTGAATAAGTCATTTTGGTGATTAAATTCGTACTGACTACACAAAATGTCTTGTTTTGTTATGCAAAATGCCTTTATTTTGACCGCTGAAATACATTTTGGACCAAAACAGAAAAAAAGATTTTCCGTTTCTTATTTGGACAGTGATTAAATAAATAAAAATAAAAATAAAGAAAGCAACACACCATTCAGTATCCTTAAACCCAAAAAACTGAATGTGTTAGAAAAAATAAAATGATGGAGATACATTTGTAATTTTACCCACTGGATATGGAAAGTCATTAATTTATGAAGTTTTGCAGAAGATTTCAATTAGTTATACCTAATTACAATTCTATTATCAATACTAGATACCTGCGTAGAAAGAGAATATAATTTATAGTAAGTTACCAGTACGTACCTATTCTACAACATGGACAATATAGTTGACTGGAAGCGCTTATCAATTGTGTATTGTTTAAATCTTCATAGTTTTAGGTTTAACTCGTTATGTTAGGTGATTGAACAATCCTTTCAGGATTAATAAGACAATGTACATGCCATTGTACTATATGCATTCAATACCAAGGTTTAACCTGAGCTACACATTTCTCTTTGGGAAAGCCTGGCTATTTTTAGATTAGCATTCGCGAGGTGGATTATGGTATTCGTACTGAAATCAGTACGTTTTTAATCGGTTTGTAACTGACTCTGTATTCGATAAGACAGATCAGTGAAACAGACTAAATGATTTTCTGCACCATTTCCTGGTTTTCACGGCGCCGGAAGTACAATTACTTTAATAAGCGTCTGTTGGTCGAGAGCTCCCGGTTTTAAACAAAGCGTCCGGTGATACTGACGTCTTATAAATATTTCTAAAACTCCAATAAAACTGATAAAAGTGACGACAGTTGAATCATAAAACAGAAGGAGGTCTTCTGTAAACAATAACAAAGCTGCATTTAATCCGCATTGTCTTCATCCTGCAGCTTATTAGAGACTTTTATTTATGTTGATTGTCAGAGTATACATGTATGTTTTACAGTTGACTAGCATAATTTGTTACTGTTTTTGCGTCCGTAGTGGCAAAAATCCGACTCGGTGATTGGAAATTCGGACGTTATTTTTTCACATTATTTCAGTGAAAATCTCTTTTAATAAAAAAAAATCAGAAAATAATTTTGAATGGTGCTTGGAATAACTGGCAAATGTGTGAGAATAATTGATACATTATGCAAATTCATACCCCCATCCCAAATTTGTAAAATTATTGTGAAAATAGACTGCCATTTCAATTGCGTATCAATTTTAGCACTCCTGCCACCTCTGGATCCAACCTTATAAACTGTGACAGAGTCTGAAACCCAACAAACTGTATAATAGTTTCAAGTGACTGTCACAATACCAATTAATAAATACAAAAAAAATGTAATGTATATAGTCACTGTCCCAACATTTTGTGTCAATTTCACTGGTAATTCAAATTGGACTAGGACTCAAACCCGGTATCTTGTGGTGCCATTCTGATACTCTATTGAATGAGTCAACAGACCATGAACTCATTGTGAGTCATGTCTGAAACCATGACATGATTTATATGCTAATTTTATTTTTTTATTGCCATGTGACATACCCCTCCTTCCTGTAACTACTTTCTTGTTTTAATCCCTTCTTTCTTTTTTTGGTCGTGTCCAAAGAATTTTCCTCAATGTTTTGTTTATTAGTGCTCCTCCTTTTTACACAGACAGCTCCCCTCCTATAATTTTGTACTGCATCAACTGCAGTGTGATTATTTCATTGGAAATGCGGTGTAAATATAGCTGAATAAAACAAAGGAAACAAACAGGGAAGAGTTTGCCTTTTTAAGTATAAAGTAGATTCTGGACCTGCAAAAGACAGGAGTTTGGGCAGCCATTTATACAGTGCCCATTCAGTTGTATCTGTATGCATGGTACACATATACATGTATAACAGTTGGATGAGACTCTTACTCAACTTCTAATACATATTATGTGAAGAAAATGATAATTACATTTTGTGGACTTTAATACTATACAGTCCATCAGAGCATTTCCTTTAGAATTTCATTTAGTTTATTATCAACTGAATTAAATATAGTTTTTAAGTTTGGAAAAAAAAATAACAGAAAGTCATGATATTATGTTTATTTTCTGAAACCATTTTTCCTCATATATTTTTCAAAATTTTTTGATCACATAGTACACATTAGTGTCAAATTATTAAATGACTTTCTGACTACACAGCAAGCCATTTGAATATCTAAACTTGATACTGTAATTAGTTATTACATGACATCAACAATAAATTTTCACATATTTCAAGTTTTAACTTTGGCTCAGAGAACATGTGTTGAGTACATGGACCAGTGATATGTGATTATAAGGAGTCATATAATATATGTCATAGAGAACTTCATACTTCATTTCTATTCTAATTTTTTTTCTGAAAATAGGACAAAGGAAACAAACAGGGAAGAGTTTGCCTTTCTAAGTGCATTTTAGTAATTAGGAGGCTATATATTACATACTTTAATACAGTGCATATCGAGGGGTGAATGCGACAAAGTGCTAAGTGCATTTCATGAAATTTTACAGGAGAAGGAAAAAACATTCCTGTTGCTTTATAATTCTGGCAGCTGATGTAATATTTTTAAATCTGATTTAAAACAACTTTATTTTTTAAAATCTAGTGGAATTTCTGACAGAAAAGAAATTTTAATCAAAATGTCACTTAGAACTTTTTCGCACTCCAGATAGATAAAAATTTGCAAAAAGGTAAGTGCGACAAAATTCTAAGTGATTTTATATTTTATTATTAAAGGGACATAAAATTCGTCATTTTGTACCCAGTTTTTTTGTAGTGTTTGAAATCATTGAATAAAATGAACCTTACTAAAACCATGTCACTTAAAACTTTTTCGCAGTCATTTTTATTTACTATTATAAAACTTTGTGACTTCGAAAAAAGTCTAAGTGACATTATACGTAAGCCCTTAAAATGTATAGGTCATCCAAAGTTTTAGTTTTTGAGCTTATTTTTCTTTAGAAGGAAATATTTTTCATGTATCTAGTAAAACAACATGGTGTTTGATGGCTGGACACAAGAAGTGGGCCCTTTAATTTCTTTCACAGTAATCAAAAGTAGTGTTCACTCTACAGAGCATAGCATAACGAATGAAACGATTATCTTTTCAATAATACATGAAAATATTTATCACACGTCATGTCAACATGATATATAGCACCATGTATGCATCTGGAAATAGTGCTTTCAAATTTGATTCAGTATTTTACTTAATAGCATTTTTAAAACGAAATGTAACACTGCACAACTGTCTAGATTAATTTACGCACATACTAATCTGGTAAATTTGCTTCACAGAATAATTTGCCATCATTTTTGCCCAAATTGAACTCTTCCGCAAGACGTACAACCATTTCCAGTTCTGGTGTGTATAACCAAAGGAGCATGATGACACGCCATGCATACACGAGGAAACAGTTCCATAAAATTGATCTAAATTTTACGAAAAAGACATATTAGAAAGGAAATTTTCTATAGCAAAATTATTGATACAATCTGGCAGTTATAATCGTTTGAAATAATTTCACTCTAGCTGCGCCCTCGTGAAATTATTACACCTGATGTATAACTGCCTATCATGCATAAATAATGTTACACTGCTTTGGTGTAAATTATTTCTTAATTACTGTATCACTAGAATTAAATATTTCTAGAAATATTTACAAATGTTGGACAGCTGGTATTGTTCAGTATAACGCTTTGATTCAGTAAAACAGTTCTCTTTCAATAGCAAAATGTTTTTTCCTGTTAAAAATTGTTTACAATAAATAAAGTTTAAATCATTATGCATTTTCCTATTCTGTACTTAGATTTATGTTGAGTACAGCAAACAGTGTTGCAATTTATTTTTTGCCCAATGAAGCTTCAATACTTTAATTACTGAGAAATATACATTAAGTTGGAAAGCTTATTTCAAGATCAAGTCTCTCAAAACAGTATAATTAAATAACTTAACCTGACTAAATAATCCATTATAAGAGTCTCAGTCGCACTACACCGTATAGCATTAACGGATGTTTAACGAATAACAAAATTTTCAATTCATTCATGTCCATTCGCATGCGTTTCTTTTCCGTTTCTCATGCGGCACCAGCGCTCCTTGTTCTGCGAAATTCATTCCATCCGGTGGAAGGTTTTAAGCATGTTCAAAATTTAGAATGTACACTACCGGACAGAGTTGTCAATTAGATGTACGGTAGCAATGCACTGATACGCCTTTTGTTCATTACTCGTGGGTTCCCTATTCTGAACTTGACTGGTTTGTATCCGTCCTTGTCAGGTTCGCATTTGTTCATGTCCGGTGGACCTGATTCACGGCCGGACTACTACCGGATGATGCATTGGATGTAATGTATGTTCAACGGACGATAACTGGCAAGATTATGCGTAAATCTTGTGGTAATTGTGCGTAAATCTTGTGTTCCTAATAATTTGCTGAAAGCCATGGTCATTCAGTCATTTCAGTTTCATCATTATAGCAGTTACTGTAATGGCTGTGTTAAATGTCATTGAACACTACTGATGTAAAAGTTGTATTATACAGTACTGTTTGTAATCTAAAAACTCATAACAATATATGAGTAAATTTATGAATACTTAAAAAGTATACAGATTTTCCTCAAAAACCTATGTTTTTCTTATCCAGAGCAGTAATCACCAGAAACTCCGATATATGCATTCATTCACTGTTACTGGAGACATACAGAAAATGTGGTTAAGAAATTTCAAAAGACACCTGACAAGGTTTAAGTTAACTGTGAAATGACCAAAAGATGAGCAATGAATCTAAATTCCAGGCTAAGATGAACTTATTCGTGTATTCTTGTGATTCAATCATATACTATGAAAATGCTACAATACAACTGTGATTCACATTAAACAAGAACTGTACAATTGTGCAAACAGTCATAACTTGCAGATCGGTCACACATTAAACCGGAATCCACCTAAAAACTGGAAACATCTGTATCTTTTAATTAGAGGTATTTTTGAAGTTTTTTTTGATATAATTCATAATTAATATAATAAATAAATAAAATAAAATATGTTCACTCAAAACGATTTTATAAGACACTGAAATTCGGCAACAGTGTGGGAAATTATCATAACCGAAATACAGCCTTATTTTATGAATAAATGGTACTTTTGTAGTGTTTATTGCAGAACTCATTTGTATATAATATAAATAATTAATTTATGAAAGGAAAATAAAATATGATGATTTGTCAGTTTCAGCATATTAGTTGTGTGCTAAATTACATAATTGTTCTTAGTATTCATATATTACTATGTAGTCATGTACTTTTTGTTTTGTGTGGTAGCAACACATAATAAAGCATGACATGCTGCTTGAATAACAATAAAGTCATTGTATTTTGCAGGCTTAGTGGGATCAGATTCTCCCTAAGCTGTTGCAACTGAGTATATATACTACTTAGATCAGGGTGTGTTTCATTTGTACACCTGACCCAAAAGGCAAGATTTACAACACGTTAGTCAGAACTAGTGCAGTTGTACATATAGAAATACTTTTTAAGTTCAAATAATTATATTTCACTAATGTATACTTTTCCCTGTCCTCATTTAGATCAAAAATCTTGAGACAAATGTTTGAAATAAAAAAAAAATCAGACAGTTTCATCTGAAGAACTTTAAATGCATTTTGTCACTTAGCACTTTTTCACAGTAAACAATACTTGGTTTACAGCCACATGTTTACTGTGAAAAGTAACAAGTGAAAAAAAAGAAGAATAAAAATCAATTGTTTGTCAATAAAAATAATAATCCTTTATACCAGATACTGATAATGATATCATACTTAAAAGAAACCAACTAAATGGCACAATTATTGAAAAATATTTGTCACTTGGTACATATACTGAGTGCAAACTTGATATAGTTCGGTGCGAAAAAGCGCCAAGTGATGTAAGGCACTTAGCATTGTGTCGCATTCAGATGGTATATCATTTTCACTTAGCACTTTTTGACCATTTTGTTATAAATTCATTTAATGACTTGCTATAATCTTGATATTTTTACAGGACATGGGCAACGTCATAAACAGTTAATATATGAAAAAAGTGATTTTTTCAAAAAATGTCACTTAGCACTGTGTCGCATTCACCCCTCGATATTATCATTTATTATTACATGACCCGTTATATTTATATAAATCGCTGGTCCATATATAGTTTGTGCTGTTTCATCAGTTTATATTCAAGACATGATTTCTTGGCTAGTAAGTCAAACTGTTGAAAAGATACCAGTAAAAATTAATTTCTCATGTCAAAAAATAAAACAACTTTAAATGGCTTTAAAACCCATCTTAGTCCAAAATTTATTGACCCTCAGTCCTTTGGACCGTGGTCAATAGTTTTGACTTTTGGGCCCGGTAAGCCATTAAATAAGTGCATATCATGACATCACTTTAGTTCTTCTCAAAATTAAATGAATTGGAAATATTTTTCAATAACATATCATGCTAGCAAGAAGGATATCTCATAATACTTGGATCATGAATTTTCTCCACTTTTTTGTGCAGAAATTTGGGATTATCTGATTTCTAGTTTAATTTTTTCAACACATTTTTAAGTTCCTAAATTTAATTGAAGCAAACTTTTCTGCCCAGCATACAGCTGGCACAAGTACAGTGCCATTATGACAGTGCCGGGATGATGATTGGATATTTTTTATGGCTTTGTGCATTTATATAATTATTTTAGTGCAAAAAAATAATAATAAATAAAAAAATACTATTACAGTATTTTAATAAGGAATGTTTAGTCTCTGTTGTGCAGACGAATTTAGGTATATTACCCCTTCACAACTCCTTGTACAGATTTGAACATAATTAGATCCTTCATATAAAAACTTTTCATATAGAAAAAAAATTTTAAAAAAATAAATTAGCATGATTTTTGATTGAATTTCAAATATTTAAGGTCCCTGCACTTGAATTTTTTTTTAAAAACTTACTAATTAGAGTAAGGTTCATATCAATAGACTGTCACCCAGCATTCCACAAAAAATGAATACATTTTATGAACTCTAAAGAGACATATATGAGCATTTTGATACAAAATATTTGAATAAAATGATGCTCTGCAATGAGACTATTTTAGTCCATATTAAATTATTTCTATTTGCTGCAACTGCAGTATATACTATTCACAAGCATTCTGTTACATAGTATTTGTCATTTTATGTTCTCCGTGACTATTTGATAAACGACATTGTGTCTGAAATCATTAGTCCTCCACCTCTGATTCATGTGGGGAAGTTGGCAGTTACTTTCGAGAACAGGTTTGTACGGGTACAAACCAGGAACACTGTCAGGTTACTGCCCGCCGTTACATGACTGAAATACGGGTTGAAAAACCCCGTTAAACCCAAAACAAACAAACAAAACACTTTATCAGGGACTGACAAATATGTACAAATTGCTTTTACTACATAACAATAATTAAAATAATATCATTTCATACAGGTTAAAAGTTAATATGAGCCGCCCCATGAGAAAACCAACATAGTGGGTTTGCGACCAGCATGGATCTAGACAAGCCTTCGCGGATGTCAGGATCCATGCTGTTCACTTTCAAGCCATTGCAATTAGAGAAACCCGTTAGCAAACAGCAGGATCCTGACCAGACTGGGCGGATGCGCAGGAATGGTCTGGATCCATGCTGGTCGCAAACCACTATGTTGGTTTTCCATGGCGCGGCTGATATAATAGCATTCAGAATAAATAAAAAAAAAAAAAACCCTAAAAAGAATTGATGGTTTCTAAGCATTGTTATTCATATGAAGAAGCGGTTTGAACATTTATTTTTGTATGGAAGGCCACACCATGCTTACTACGAAATCTTTCTATGCATACCAAATGATTAATGTCATAATTTATAATCTTAAATCATTATGCTTATTGCTAAAATGGTAAATGCCAAATGTTAAAGACATGCTTATTGTCAAATTCTTTATATTAATGGGTAAAAGATCTGTATCCTATGTACGGAATGCATTATGCTTATTGCTAAAATTGCAAAAACTTTATTCATACTTGTAAATATTTAATTTCAAATACCAACTGTTAAGTGGGAATTTTTAAATGATGGCTGGTATATGATGTCTATTGTGTTTGGGTCACTAGGTTTCTCGAACAAAACTGGATTTTCCGTCGTAAACATGTTCATGTTCGTAACAGGGTTCACACTTAAACTACATGTAAACTTAGAATAATTACTGAAATTTATAGTTCAATTGAGAAAATATTTATTGATTGTAAAACATGCGTTCAAGAGCGTAAACTATGTTTAAGCCCATTATCCTACATGTATATTTTTCACTCAAAAATATGGGTTTGGTATTCAATAATCCTTGTTTTTCGCCCAAGATGTAATATTTACATTTCCATCAACTAGGTTTCTCCAACAAAACTATGATTTTCGGTCTTTATCCTATGTTCCCAAGCAATGAACCTATGTTAACTATTGTTAACCCATTTTCCCACGGTGGTTAACGAGGTTCATGTTCGTAAACATAGACATGGCCCATAGATCATGCTTTTTTTAACCCAAGTTCACGGTCGTAAACATAGTTCACATTCATAACTAGGGTTTAAGCGTGAACCGGGTTTACGAGCGAAAACATTGGATAACGATTATAGAATTTTGGGCGTGAACATGGGTTTATGGCCATGAACCTATGTTTATGGACGTGAACCTATGTTTACGAACGTGAACTTGGGTATACGAGCGTGAACTTATCGAACGTAAAACCAGTTTTTCGAATACTAGCCTATTTTTTCGAGCGAAAACATAGGATAATGTTGTAAACCATAGATCATGCTCGTAAACATAGGTTAACGTTCCTAAACCCAACTTTAAGCAGGTAAACATAGGATAAGACCGAAAATTCATAGTTCAATCGAGAAACATAGTTTATTGAATGTAAACCATGGTTTACGATTGATATACTAGGATTATGAAATCAACTATCAATTTCAGTTTTAAACCTATGTTTACAGTCATGTACCTGTGTTTACCAGGGTGAACATAGCTTTATGAGCGTGAACCTAGATTAACTGCCGTCAACCACAGTTTACGGACATTAACCTCTATTTACGTGCGTGATCCTAGGCGAGTGTGAAACTAGACTTCTCGAACAAAGCTATGATTTTCGGTTGTAAACCAGAGTTCACGTTTGTTAACTATGGTTCACGCTTGTGAACCCAGGTTCATGCCTGTAAACCAAGGTTCATGCTCGTAAACTTAGGATAATGACCGAAATTTATTGTTCAATCCAGAAACCTAGTGTAAATATGGGTTCAAGAAGGTAAACTATGGTTTACGACCGTTATCCTGTGTTTTCGCTCGTAAATGTAGGTAAATATTTGATAATCTTAGTTTTTCGACCAATAGCATAATGATTGGATAATTGGCTTGCCATGAACCATAGTTTACGGACATGAACCTATGTAAAACATTGACTCCATGGTGATCATTTAAATAAGAAAATGCAGTTTAACTCCATATTTTCAATAAAAGCTTTTTAAGACATGTGACCACTATGATAAAGGGACAAGAGGCATGGATTTTGGATGAAGTAAAAATAACACATTGTACTTTGTGAGTGTTTATTTTAAATAAAATACTGAAATGCATGTATACTTAAATTTATATTCTCTTTATAAAAGGTTCATTTCAACTGCGACTTAAACTGAAGTAACAGGTACAGAAAATAGATTTGCTTTAACATGCTTCTGTTGGTGTTTTTAGCAGAATCAAAACTTCCAGGTTGTTCAGTACTATAATTGCAGGATTTAAACAAGTACTAATAATACTTTTAGCCAATATCAAGACCAGAGGTGCTCAAACTTTGTATTATCAGTATTTCAAATATGTGTTTTCATGTGATCCAAGTGATATTTCAAGTTTTGGTGTCTGCATCGATTCAATTTCTTCATGAGCAGATATTAAAGGGGTAGATGTTGGAAATGCATTGTTAATTTCTTGCGAATCTTTTATTTAGGTCTCAAGCTTACTCAACTGGTTGTGGCTCCATGAAGATTTTTGAACAGATTGTAGAAAACCATGTACGGGACAGTGCCAGAATGCTTACATGATAAATAAATGTAGAGGTATGACACCAAAATACATAGTATAGGCGACTTAATTAAGTTTTGCCCCTACAACCTTCAAAATTGTATATAAAATTTTTCTCTCTTTTCCTTGAAGCAATAAAAGGGTCTCCGGGGCGCCATTTTTGCCTTTTTTATTTCTCTTTTTGTGTAAACAAAGATTATGTATCACATTTTTGAGTTTTAAATTTACTGATTCAGATCTAAAAAGCTCATTGGGAAAGAAGGAATAACATTGAAAGTAAGAATTTTTAAATATCTGTAAGATTGCTGCTCACAATTTTTATCAAAACATACTTTAAACGACACATGTTTATTGTGTAAAAACTCAGCTGATAGACATTCCTCTAAATCACTTTTTTAAAGTAAAATGTGTTGTTTGTAGGGTTCACTGGAAGTTATATTTAAAAAATAATTAGTTATTTTACTTGTTTGTTAATGGCCAGTCTTCGGGTTACATTATATAGGCATTCTAAGGTTCAAACATATTTTTGTTGTGTGCTGTCTGTTGGATAGAGCAGGAAGGTATTTGCCATTTGAAAAATTTTTCTTTGTGGTAAGTTGAACATTTTTTATAGCTTTCCAGCATGATGTACAGTTTTTATAACTTATGTTTTAAACTTTTGTTAGACAGGTTGTCAGACAAATGCCAAACTGAGCCAAGGATTTATCAAAATGAAAAGTAATACATATTTTTTGTGAATTATCTCCCTTTTAAATTTGTTTGTAATTCTTATATTTCTGTTTTTAACTGTTTCAGTGAAGTATTTTGGGCTCTACAATAATTATTTTCATGCAAGAGTAGTTTTTTAGGCATTCTCAATTGCAAAAATATTTTTCTAAAATATGTATTTTCCTTTTCCATGGTCAAAATATGTGTGAAAATAACCTTAAAATGGCACTTCAGGGGTGGTTGACTGTCATTTATTTGAGAGTACAGCAATTTTCAACAGAAAAATTGACATACCTGCAAGATTATCTCCTTTGGCTTACACTTGCATCATTTTTATATAATTTGTTGTCTTTCAATGGGTAAAATGCTTTATATCTATGGCCTAGTGGCCAAAGCTGATGAAAAAAATATGCAGCAGAGGTCTGTTTGAAAGACATGTAAGGTGCAAAATGCTTTTAAATGACAGTTTAATAGTGTGTAATTTTTAAATGTTACTATCAGCTAGTGTTTATTATTGTATTTTGAATGCTTAAGTCACTTTCAGTAATCCTCTAGGATGAAGTTGTGTTGATAAATGCAGAAAAACACTTTTTTTGTGACGGGTGGTATGAAAACAGCTTCTTCGTAGCTTTATGCTTAAAAGTGTAGTAAGTAGATTTGGTTGAAGTGGACTTATTCATTCAATACAGGAGAGGGATTTTTCATGTATATTGCCTCAACATTGACTCCATGGTGATCATTTAAAAAAGAAAATGCAGTTTTCCCTCCATAGTTTCAATATAGCTGATTTAAGGCACTGTGACACACTATAGATAAAAGGGGACAAGAGGGATGGATTTTGGGATGAAGTAAAAATAACACATTTGTTACTTTGGTAAGTGTTTACTTAAAATAATAATAGCTGAAATGCTTTGTATACTGAAATTTTATATTCTCTTTATAAAAGGTTTCATTTCAACTGTGATTTAACTGAAGAAAACAGGTACAGAAATAGATTTTGCTTTTAACATGCTTCTGCTGGTGTTTTTAGCAAATCAAAACTTCCAAGGTTGTCAGTACTATATTGCGGAATCTAACAAGTACTAATAGAAATTTTAGCCAATATCAAGACCAGAGGTGCTCAAACTTTGTATTATCAGTATTTCAAATCTTTTTCATTTTGATCCAATGATATTTCAAGTGTTGGTGTCTGCAGGATTCAGAATTTCTCATTGAGCAGAATTTAAGGGGGGGTAGAGTGTTGGATGAATGCATTGTTAATTTCTTGCAAATTTCTTTTTTGGGTCTCAGACTACTCAACTGGTTGTGGCTCCATGAAGATTTTTGAATAAGATTGTAGGAAAACCATGTACTGACAGTGCCAAATGCTTACTGATAATAATGTAGAGGTATGACACTAAAAATACATATTATAGGCAGATTTAAATTTAATTTTTGCCCCTACAAACCTTCAACTTGTATATATAATTTTTCTCTCTTTTCTTTTAAAGCAATGAAAGTCCCGGGGCGGCCATTTTTGCCATTTTTTTTCTCTTTTTTGGAACAAAGATTAGTATCACATATTTGAGATTTTTTTTTACTGATTCAGGTGCTCAAAAGCTCAATTGGAAGAAGGAATAACATTGAAAGTAGAATATTAAAATATCTGTAAGATTGCTGCTCCCTTTAATTGTTTGTAATTCTTATATTTCTGCTTTTAACTGTTTCAGTGAAGTATTTTGGGCTCTACAATAATTATTTTCATGCAAGAGTAGTTTGTCAGGCATTTCATTTGGGCAAAAATATGTTCTAAAATATGTATTTTCCATTTCCATGATCAAAATATGTGTGAAAATAACCTTAAAAGGGCACTTCAGAGGTGGTTGACTGTCATTTATTGAGAGTACAGCAATTTTAAACATTGACATTCCTGGCAGATTATGCCCCTTTTGCTTACACTTGCAATCATTTTATATAATTTGTTGTCTTTCAAGGGGAAAAATGCTGATATCTATGGGATAGGGGCCAAACTGATGAAAAGAATTTTGCAGCAGAGGTCGTTTGAAAGACCCGTAAGTGCAAAATGCTCTAATGACAGTGTCAGTAGTGGTAACCTTTATGTCAATATCAGCTAGTGTTTATTATTGCATTTTGAATGCTTAAGTCAACTTCAGTAATCCCATAAGATGAAATGTGTTGATAATGCAGAAAACACTGTTTTTGTGATGGGTGAGGTATGAAAACAGCTCTTTGCAGTAGCATTTATGCTTGAAAGTGATGTAATGTAGTATTTGGTTGAAGTGGACTATATTCATTCAATAAAAGAGGATTTCATGAAATATTGCCTCAACATTGACTCCATGGTGATCATTTAAAAAAGAAAATGCAGTTTTACTCCATATTTAAATATAGGGGATTTAAGACACTGTGACACACTATAGAAAAAGGGGACAAGGGCATGGATTTTGGATGAGTAAAAATAACACATTTGTTACTTTTGGTAAGTGCTTACTTTAAAAAATAATACTGAAATGCATGTATACTTAAATTTTATATTCTCTTTAGAGAAGGTTTCTTTTAAACTGTGACTTAACTGAAGTAACCAGGTATAAAAACAAATTTTTTGCTTTTTCAACATGCTTCTGCTGGTGTTTTTAGCAGAAACAAAGCTTCCAAGTTGTTCAGTACATAATTGCGGGAATTTAACAAGTAGGTAATATTTTTAGCCAATATCAAGACCAGAGGTGCCAACTTTGTATTATCAATATTTCAAATATGTGTTTTCAGTGATCCAAGTGATATTTCAAGTTTTGGTGTCTGATGGATTCAGAATTTTCTCATTGACGATTTAGGAGGGTAGATGTTGGATGAATGCTTTTTATTTTCTTGTAAATCTTTTATTTAGGTCTCAGAACATACTCAACTGGCTGTGGTTCCATGAAGATTTTTGAAAAAAATTGTAGGAAAACCATGTACTGACAGTGCCAGAATGCTACTGATAATAAATGTAGGGGTATGACACTAAAATACTTAGTTATTGCAACTTATTTAATTTGCCCATACAACCTTCAAAATTGTATATATAATTTTTTCTTTTTTTCCTTTGAAGCAATGAAAGTTCCGGGCGCCATTTTCACATAGATAGATTGATAGATAGATTTTTTTCGGTAAGGAGGCACATAAAAGGGCCCAATTAAACACAACAGTATAGTAATTACAACATAATAACATAATGCATACATGAAATTAAAAATAGCCATGACAGGCACACCGTCACCAAAGATTACACAAAAAAGAGAAAACTTTTATTTTCATTTTGTCCTTTGTTTTGGGTGGCATGACTAGAAGGCATAACAAGTTTACAGAATTATGTGACTAGTGGAAATTGAAGTATTGACTAAATGGAAATTACACAGCTATATCAATAAAGAATTAAGTGACTAGAGGGAAATTGCACAACTATATCAAAAAGTAAAATGCAGCTTAAATTAAAATGTCCATACATCGAAGGCCATAAGAAAGTTTTTAAAAACACATTAAATATTTTATTAAACACATTAAATAATTATGCTAAACTGTCTAGTAAATAATTCTTTACAAACGTTTTAAAAACAGATAATTTCTCAGTCTGTGCTATACTAGCAGGCAACTTATTCCATTAGGGAAATACCAGAAAAGAAAAGGACTTAACCCAAACTTTGTGACTTAACCTTTCCATATGAATGAACAGTATCCTGGGGGATATAAATTGTCTCCCATGTAGTCCCGGGGCTAACCCATTTCTTATTTTAAAAAACCATGACACAGAAATTGGCCTACACGTTTGTTGACTGGTAACCATTGAGCGATTTAAATCTCTGGGCCAATGTGCGCCCTAGCATAAAGGTCCAGACAAACCTCATTAACTTATTCTGTGTGTTTGGAGCTTGGATTTAAGAAACTGAGTAGACTATGGTACCATTAGAACAGGGGGTAATCAAAATGACATTGATTAGGGCCATGACAAGGAAGTTTTTTGGTGTGTTGGTAGTATAACGTTTTCTTCCGATATAGATATTTTAACCTTGCGTACCCTTTTTTTAATATGGAGCAGCCATTGAATCGAAAGATAGGGTCTGATCAAGGGATGCACCAAGATATTTGACAGTAGAAGTTGGTTCAATAGTTGTACCATTACATGTAATATCAAGAGTTAATTTTGACCTTATTCTATGTTTAGATCCAAATAAGATTGCCCTCATTTTACCAAAATGAAGTGACAACTTATTATCTCCCAAACCATTGACTGACAAGATGCAGGTCATCTTTCAAAGATTTTTTTTTTTACAGATGACTTACATTTACCTGAAACAAGTATACCAGAATCATCTGCAATAACAAAGTTTGTTTTTAACCCACAGCTGACATATCGTTGACGTAAAATTAAAAATAAAAAGGGCCTAGTATGGACCCTGTGGAACTCCATGTAATGGGAGCAGAAGCAGAATGTTACCAGAGACACCACCAGCTGTTGTCTTCCTGAAAGATATGACTGAAACCATCTAAATGTCATCACCAATCCCGCTGAACGAAGCTTCATAAGAAGAATGGAATGGTCTGCTGTGTCGAAAGCCTTTTGGAGATCTAACAGAATCATACCTACTATATGACCTTATCCATCCCATCCTTATATAATCGTTAAAGAATAGACATGTGTCTGTTGAGAACCACTTCTGAACCCAACTAAAATTTGTACAATAATTTGTTTTACCTTGAATAGATTCAACTTGGTCGTATACAACCCTTTCATAAATCTTGGATACAATACTCAGAATTGAAACTGGCGATATTTTACCCTACAGAAGTTTTGTCATTCTTCTTAAAAAATGGGAACAACCCTGGCTAATTTGAGATCATCTGGTCCCCACACCTTGAATGAGGGACAAATTTATGACATGACCCAAGGGGTTCGGGCATAATGCAAGCTCCATCTTTTACAAAACGGGAAGGTATACCATCTAAACCTGTAGTTTTATTACACCTAGCTGAGTTAAGTATTTAAATACCTGATTTTCAGAAACTAGTGAGAAGAGTAGTTATTCAAAAGCACACCAAACGGCATAAAATTTTGTCACAAAAATTACCAAACTTTTTAAACCCTAGCCGGCAATTTTTCAACAAGTTTTGAGGCAACTGAAGTTAGAATGTATTGAAAGAGTCAGCAATAGTTTCCTTATCAAAACAATATTATCATCAATATTCAGCCCAAAATGTTGAAGCTTGAAAAAGATAAACCCTTTTTTGGGAAAGGGTAAGCCAAGATTTTTAAAGGTAGCCCACCGTGTTTTGGGAATCATTTTATTTTCTTCAAGACTCTGGGTAAAAAAGCTTCTCTTTGCCGAATCAATCAATACTGTGTTTTGTTACGTAAAGATTTAAAAGTACAATAGTTCTGATCACTTCTGACTTTTCTAATTGCTTAAAGCTAAATCTCTCTGGTTTATTGCATCTAATATATTAGCATCCACCCATGGCTCTGTTCTTTTTTGATACCAGTGTTTAAACTGGTGCATTTGGGGTTTAACAACGGACATAAAATGTTCTTAAACTGATCCCAAGCTTCAGATGCATTGTCACAAGTAATAATACTCTTCCAATCCACAGCTAACAAGTTGCTTGAAAATCTTCACTACTATAGTTTTTCATGGAACGTTTTTTGTAATGTTATTATGCATCCAATGAACACTTTTGAAACCTTTCGCGTATAAAATACATGTTGTGATCACTAAAACTGGTTTCTATGACTCCAATTGAGAATATTTTCGGGTCTTGACCTAATATTAAATCTATCATAGAAATTTAAATTACTTATCCTTGTACAATCATTTTTCAGCTGTTGAATAAACCCTAATCAAAAAAGAACTAAAAGCTGAAAGTAAAAGAACACGACTTTGAAGAATTACAGACGTCAGTATTAAAATCTCGCAATAAAATTGTTTCATACTCAAAAAATGACTAGATGATGACACACACTGTCTAAAAACTATAAAATTTGATTGATGAGGTGTCTATAAATAACTCCACAGAGAATATTTGGATTTTGGCAATAAACACTCCAGCCAAGTTTCTTCAAGATCTTTATGGTCTAAATCGCTGCGCTTGTTTAAAAACAAAATCTTTTCTTACATAGACAAGTACACCGCCGCCTTGTCGATTTCTATCTTTTCGCTGAACTAAATAGTTATCAATAAAAATTTCTGCATCCGGCACCGTGTCGTCCAGCCAAGTTTTCACCATTTTTATTTCTCTTTTTGTGTGAACAAAGATTATGTATCACATATTTGAGGATTTTTTTTACTGATTCAGATGCTCAAAAGCTCAATTGGAGAAGGAAAAACATTGAAAGTAGAAAATTAAAATATCTGTAAATTGCTGCTCACCATATTTATCAAAACAGTACATTTAAAAAGACACATTAATATTGTTAAAGACTCAACTAGATAGACATTGCTCTAGAAAACACTTATTCATTTAAAAGTGTTGGTTGTTGGTTCAGCTGGAAGTTATATAACAATATAAGTTATTTTACTTGTATTTTTTAATTGGCCAGTCTTCAGTTACATTATATAGGCATTCTAAGGATCAAACAGTAGTCTATTGTGTGCTGTCTTGTTGGATAGAGCAGGAGAGGTATTTGCCATTTGAACATATTTCTTCGGTGGTAAGTTGATACATATTTTATTTGCTTTCCAGCATGATGTACAGCTTTTATAACTCATTTTTAGTCTTTTTGTTAGTCAGGTTGTCAGAAAATGCCAAAATTGAGCTAAGGAGTTATCAGAAATGAAAAAGTAATACAGTCGAATACCGTTACCTCGATATTCAAGGGACTGTTAAAATTGCATCGACGTATCCGAAGTTCGACGTAACGATATCGACTATTTGGGACAACTTTGTACTTGTGTCTGACGTCTATATTTTCACTAATCCAATGCTTTTCAGAAGGTTTGAAAGGGAAAAAAATAAATAACGTAAATACGATTTTAATTTATTGACAAAAAAACTCTTAATTAAATACATACATGCAGTTAAGTTTTAATTTTTTCAAAATATACGTGTAACAAATTTGCATTTATTTCTTTCCCTAAACAAGTCTGAATGCAGCTGTAATGTTCCTAGTTGAGTAGTCCATTTTGACTGTGCTTCGATAACGAAAATTTGTCTGTGTAATACGCATATTTTTTACTCAATCCTAAATGAAAAATATTTCATCCCAATTGTTGTTATATTGGAAAACAAGTTGCCCGCTTGCACGCTGTTTTATAAACTAATTATTCGAATTAAAGCAAACTTCCTAACATTTTAATTGGATTAAAGATTAAATAATTAACAACCACTAACTTTATTATGATAAATACATTGCCGGCCCAAAAGTTTGCTTTCACACCTTACAAAAAACAGGATATTTTTTGGACAGCGCTGTGATATCGACGAAACCGGTGTAAAACATTACAGGGAAATTGAAAGGACTGAAAATCTCATTTACTTAAAAAAACATCGAGCTAATCATATCGAGGAACGATAAATAATTAACTTTGAATGTATAGGGAAAAATCGGGACCGACTACAACACATCGTGCTAACCGGATATCGAGCTAACCGATTCGGGTAACGATATTCAACTGTACATATTTTAAGTGAAAATTTTTCCCTTTAATTGTTTTTTAATTCTTAATTCTGCTTTTAAAATGTTTCAGTGAAGTATTTTGGGCTCTACAATAATTATTTTCATGCAAGAGTAGTTTGCCAGGGATTCTCAATTGCAAAAATATGTTCTAAAATAGTTTTTTTCCATTCCATGGTCAAAATAGTGTGGAAAATAACCTTAAAATGGCACTTCAGAGGTGGAATGACTGGGCATTTATTTGAGAGTACAGCATTTTCCAAACAGCAAAATTGACAACCTGGCAAGATATGCCTCCTTTTGCTTACATTAGCATCATTTTTAATAATGGTTGTCTTTCAATGGGAAAAATTTCTTATATCTATGTCATAGTGGCCAAAATCTGATGAAAAAGAATATCGCAGAGGTCTGTTTGAAAGACATGTAAGGTCAAAATGCGTTATGACAGTGTTAATGTGTGTAATCTTTATGTTAAAATCAGCAGTGTTTATTTATTGTATTTTGAATGCTTAAAATCACTTTCAGTAATCCCTAGGATGAGAATTTTGTTGATAAGCAGAAAAACTGTTTGTGATGGGTGGGGTATGAAAACACTCTTTGCAGTAGCATTTATGCTTGAAAGTGTATGTAAGTAGTTTTGGTTGAAGAGACTACATTCATCAATACAGGGGGAGTTTCATGTAAAAATTGCCTCAACATTGACTCCATGGGGAACATTTAAATAAGAAATGCAGTTTTACTCCATAGTTTTCAATATAGCTGATTTTAAGCACTGTGACACACTATAGATAAAAGGGACAAGAGGGATGGATTTTTGGATGAGATAAAAATACACATTTGTTACTTTGGTTGTGTTTACTTTAAATAATAATAGCTGAAATGCATGATACTTAATTTTATATTCTCTTTATAAAGAAGGGTTTCATTTCAACTGTGACTTAACGAATAACAGGTACAGAAAATAGATTTTGCTTTTAAACATGCTTCTGTTGGTGTTTTTTAGCGAATCAAACTTCCAAGGTTGTTCAGTACTATAATTGCAGGAATTTAAACAAGTACTAATAGATACTTTAGGCCAAAATCAAGACCAGAGGTGCTCAAAATTTGTATTATCAGTATTTCAAATATGTGTTTTCATGTGATCCAAGTGATATTTCAAGTTTTTGGGTTTTGCTGGATTCAGAATTTTCTCATTGAGCAGTATTAAGGGAGGGTAGTAGTGTTTGGATGAATGCATTTTTAATTTCTTGCGAATCTTTTATTAGGTCTCAGACTTACTCAACTGGGTTTGGCTCCATGAAGATTTTTGAACAAGATTGTAGGAAAACCATGTACTGACATGCCAGAATGCTTACTGATAAATAAATGTAAGGTATGACACTAAAAATACATAGTTATTGGCAGACTTAATTTAAGTTTTGCCCCTACAACCTTCAAATTGTATATATAATTTTCTCTCTTTTTCCCTTTAAGCAATGAAAGTCTCGGGGCGGCCATTTTCACCCATTTTTATTTCTCTTTTGTGTAAACAAAGATTTTGTATCACATATTTGAGATTTTTTTACTGATTCAGATGCTCAAAAGCCAATTGGAAGAATGAATAACATTGAAAGTAGAATATGAAAAATATCTGTAAGATTGCTGCTCACAAAAATTTATCAAAACATACATTAAACGACACAGATTATTGTGTAAAGACTCACTAGATAGACACTGCTGTAGAATCACTTATTAGTAAAAAGTGTTGTTTGTAGGGTTCAGCTGGAAGTTATATTACAAAAAATTAGTTATTTTACTTGTTTGTTAAGTGGCCCCGTCTTCATTACATTATATAGGCATTAAGGATCAAACAGTAGTCTGTTGTGTGCTGTCATGTTGGATAGAGCAGGAGAGTATTTGCCATTGCACATATTCTTTGGTGGTAAGTTGATACATATTTTTTTTGCTTTCGCATGATTACAGCTTTATAAACACATGTTTGAACTTTTTGTTAGACAGGTTGTCAGAAAAATGCCAAAATTGAGCCAAGGAGTTATCAGAAATGAGAAAAGTAATACATAAATTTTTAAATGAATTATCTCCCTTTAATTGTTTGTAATTCTTATATTTCTGCTTTTAAAATGTTTCATGGAAGTATTTGGGCTCAAAAATAATTATTTCATGCAAGAGTTTGTTTGTCAGGCATTCTCATTGCAAAATATGTTCTAAAATATGTATTTTTTTCCCTGATCAAATTAATGTGAAAAAAACCTTAAAATGCACTTCAGAGGTGGTTGACTGTCATTTATTGGGAGACAGCAATTTTCAACACAAAAATTTACATACCTGGCAAGATTATGCCTCCTTTTGCTTACACTTGCATCATTTTTATATAATTTGTTGTCTTTCAATGGGAAAAATGGGTTTTATTATGGCATAGTGGCCAAAATCTGATGAAAAGAAATGCGCAGAGGTCTGTTTAAAGACACGTAAGGTGCAAAATGCTCTAATGACAGTTTTCAGTTATGTGTAATCTTTATGTCAATATCAGCTAGTGTTTATTTATTGTAAATTTTTAATGGTACGTCACTTTCAGTAATCCCATAGGATGACAAATGTGTTGATAATGCAGAAAAACACGCTTTTGTGATGGTAGGTAGAAAACCCGCTCTTTGCAGTAGCATTTAGCTTGAAAGTGTATGTAAGAGTATTTGGTTGAAGTGGACTATATTCATTCAATAACGGGAGTTTCATGAATATTTCCCCAACATTGACTCCATGGTGATCATTTAATAAGAAAAAGCGTTTTACTCCATATTTCAATATAGCTATTTAAGACACTGTGACACACTTTAGATAAAAGGGGACAAGAGGGATGGATTTTGGATGAAGTAAAAATAACACATTTGTTACTTTGTAAGTTCTTATTTAAAAAAATAAACTGAAATGCATGAATACTGAAATTTTAATTCTCTTAGAAAGGGTTTTATTTCAAAATTGTGACTTAACGAAGTAACAGGTATAGAAACTAGATTTTTCTGTTCAACATGCTTCGCTGGTGTTTTAGCAGAATCAAAAGATTCCAAGGTGTTCGTACTATAATTGCAGGAATTTAAACAAGTAGGTAGATACTTTTTCCAATACAAGACCAGAGGTGCTCAAAATTTGTATTTTCAATATTTTAAATATGTGTTTTCATGTGATCCAAGTGTTTTTAAGTTTTTTGGGGGTCTGCATGGATTCAGATTTTCTCATTGAGCAGGATATTTAAAGGGGGGGTAGAGTGTTGGATGAATGCATTGTTAATTTCTTGCGAATCTTTTATTTAGGTGTCAGAACATACTCAACTGGCTGTGGTTCCATGAAGATTTTTTAACAAGATTGTAGGAAGACCATGTACTGACAGTGCCAGAATGCTTACTGATAATAAATGTAAGGTATGACACAAAAATACATATTATTGGCAGACTTAGTTTTAAGTTTTGCCCCTACAACCTTCAAAATTGTATATATAATTTTTTTCTTTTTTCCTTGAAGCAATGAAAGTCTCTGGGGCGCCATTTTCACCAGTTTTATTTCTCTTTTTTGTGGTGAACAAAGATTATGTATCACAATTTGAGATTTATTTTAAATGATTTAGATGCTCAAAAGCTCATTGGAAGAAGGAATAACATTGAAAGTAAATATTAAAATATCTGTAAGATTTCTGCTCACAATATTTTATCAAACATACATGAAATGACACATGAATATTGTGTAAGACTCAGCTAATAGACATTGCTCTAGAATCACTATCAGTAAAAAGTGTTGGGGTTTTTGGGTTCAGCTGGAGTTATTATCAAAAATTTTTATTTTAAATTTATTGTTAAGTGCCAGTCTTCAGTTACATTATTAGGCATTCTAAGGATCAAAACGTAGTCGTTTTGTGCTGTCGTTGGATAGAGCAGAAGTATTCCCAAAATTTTAACATATTTCTTCGGTGGTAAGTTAAACATATTTTTATTTGCTAATCCAGCAATGTTTCCCTTTTGTTAGTCAGGTTGTCAAAAATGCCAAATTAGCCAAGGAGTTACAAAATAAAAAGTAATACATATTTAAATGAATTTTCTCCCTTTATTGTTTGTAAATTTTTTATATTCTGCTTTAAAAAATGTTTCAGTGAAGATTTTGGGCCCCTACAATAATTTCCCTTCCCTGCAAAAAGTTTGTCAGGCATTCTCAATTGCAAAATGTTCTAAAATATGTATTTTCCATCCAATGGTCAAATTGTGAAAATAACTTAAAAAAACAGCACTTTCAAGGAGGTTGACTGTCATTTATTGAGAGAAAAGCATTTTTAAAAGCAAAATTGACATGCTGGCAAGATTATCCTCCTTTTGCTTACATTTGCATCAATTTTATATAATTTGTTGTCTTTCAATGGGAAAAATGCTTATATCTATGGCATAGTGGCCAAATTTTGAGGAAAAAATGCAGCAAGGGCTGTTTAAAGAATGTAGGTGCAAAATGCTGTTAACTGTTTAAAATTTTGTAAACTTTATGTTAATACTATTTTATTTTTATTTTAAGCTTAATCACTTTCAATAACCTCTAGGGGGAGAAATTGTTTATAAAAGCGAAAAACACTGTTTTGTGATGGTGGGTTAAAACAGCTCTTTGCAGTACATTTATCTTGAAAGTGATGTAAGTAGTATTTGGTTTAACGGACTATATTCTTCATACAGGGGGAGTTCTGAATAATTTCCTCAACATTTACTCCATGGTATCATTTAAATAGAAAATCGTTTTTTACTCCATTTTTCAATAAGCTGATAAAGACACTGGACACACTTAATAAAAGGGGGCAAAGGCATGGATTTTGGATGGAGTAAAAAAACATTTGTTACTTTGGTAATGCTTACTTAAAATAATAATAGCTGAAAAGCATGTATCTGAAATTTTTTAATTTTCCCTTTTAAAAATTTCATTTCAAATTGACTTAAAAAAGTAACATATGAACTAGTTTTTCGTTTAACATGCTTCTGTGGTGGTTTAGCAAATCAAATCTCCAAAGGGGGTTTTCGTACTATAATTCAGGAATTAAACAATACTAAAATACTTTTAGCCAAAATCAAACCAAGGGGGTCAACTTTATACAGATTTCAAATATGTTTTTCATGTATCCAATGATTTTCAATTTTTGGGGCTGCGGGGGTTCAAATTTTCTCATTGAGAGAATTTAAGGGGGGGTAAGGTTGGATAAGCATTTTAAAATTTTTTGCGAATCTTTTTTTTAGGTCCAAGCTTTTTCCAACTGGTTGTGGCTCCCGAAGATTTTTTTAACAAGATTTTGGAAAAACCCTGTACTGACATGCCAAAAGCTTACGATAATAAAAATAGAGGGATACACTAAAATACTATTAAGGGAACTTAATTTTAAATTTGCCCCAAACCTTTAAAATTTTATAATAATTTTTTTTTCTCTTTTCCCTTAAGCAAAAAATCTCCGGGGCGGGCCTTTTTGCCATTTTTATTTCTTTTTTGTGTAAACAAGATATGTATCACATTGAATTTATTTTCTGATTCGATGCTCAAACTCAATTTTAAAAGGAAAAACATTAATAAATATTAAAATTCTGTAAGATTGCTGCTCACAAATTTATCAAAAAAGACATTAAAAAAACCCATATTATTGTGAAAAACCCTAGATAGCATTCCTTAAATCACTTTTTTTAAATGTGTTTGTTTGTAGGGTTTAGCTGGAAGTTATATTACAAAATAATTTGTTATTTTTACTGATGTTTGTGGCCATGTTTATTACATATAAGGCTTTTAAGGTCAAAAAGTAGTTTGTTGTGTCGTCTTGTTGGGGAAAGCAGGGAGGTATTTGCCATTTTGGGAAAATATTTCTTTTTCTGGTAAATTAACATATTTTATGTTTCCAGCAGATGTACAGCTTTTTTAAAAATTTGTTTAAAAATTTTTTTTAGACAGGGTTTTTAACAAGCCAAAATGAGCCAAGGATTTTTTCAAAATAAAATAATCAAATTTTTTGTGAATTATCTCCCTTTTATTTTTTGTAATTCTTATATTTCCCCTTTTAAATGTTTCGTGAAATATTTTGGGGGGTCACAATAATTTTTTTCATGCAAATACTTGTCGGGGGTTCTCAATTGCAAAAAGCATTGGGGCCAAATCTGAGAAAGAATATCGGGAAGGTCGTTTTAAAAAACGTTAAGGTGCAAAAAGCTTTTTTAAAAAACCCGTTTAAAAGGTGTAATCTTTAGTTAATATCAGCATGTTTATTGGTTTTTTTTGTGCTTAAATCACTTTCATAACCTATAGGAAAAATTGTTTGATAAATGCGAAAAAACTGTTTTTTTTGGGTGGGGGGGTAGAAACCCTTTGCATACATTTTGCGAAATGATGTAAGTATATTTGGTTTAATGGACTTTATTGATTCAATACAGGGGGGAGTTTTTTATTATATTGCCTAACTTGACCCTGGGGACATTTAAATAAGAAAGCAGTTTTACCCTATTTCAAAATATGATTTTAAGGCCTGTACACCTAAGATAAAAGGGGACAGAGGGAGATTTTGGATGGGGTAAAAAAACACATTTGTTACTTTTGGTTGTGTTTTTCTTTAAAAAATAAAAGCTAAAACATGTATCCCGAAATTTATATTCTCTTTTAAAGAAGGTTTTTTTCAAATGTACTTAACTGAAATAACAGGTACAAAAATAGATTTTCTTTTAAAAGCTTTTTTGCTGGTGTTTTTTTGCAGAATCAAAACTTCCAAAATTTTTCAGTACTAAATTTCCGGGAAATTTAAAAAAATTAAAAAACTTTTTTCCAATACAAGACCAAGGTCTCAAACTTTGATTTTCATATTTTAAATATTTTGGTTTTCATTATCCAAGTATTTTCAAATTTTTGGGGGTCGCATGGATTTAAATTTTTTCATGGCAAATTTAAGGAGGGGGAGAGTGTTTGGAAGAAAAGCATTGTTAATTTCTTGCGAACTTTATTTAGTCTCAAGCTTTCTGAACTGTTGTGGGTCCAGAACTTTTGAACAAGATTGTGGAAAACCCTTACGACATGCCAGAAGTTACTGAAAAAAATTAGAGGGATACACTAAAAAAAAAATATTTTTTAAGCGACTTAAATTTTAATTTTGCCCCACAACCTTACAAATTGTATATTAAAATTTTCTCTCTTTTCCTTGTACAATGAAGTCTCCGGGGGGCCCCTTTTTCCATTTTTTTTTTTCTTTTTGTGTGATTCAGAGCTCAAAAGTCAAATTTTGGGAAAAAAGATAACATTTAAAAAGAAATTAAAATATCGAGATGCGCCACAATTTTTTTTAAACAGTAAAAATTTAAAAAGACATTGAAATTTTTGTAAAAACCAGCTAGGTAGACATTGCTCTAGAATCCTTTTTCTAAAAAGTGTTTTTTGGTTTTACTGGAATTATTAAAAAAAATTGTTTTTTACTTTTATTGTTTTTGTGGCCATCTCAGTTACATTAAAGGCATTCTAAAAACAAAAATAGTCGTTTTGGGGCGTCTTGTTGGTAGAGCAGGAGAGGTATTTGCCATTTAAAATTTTTTCGGTGGTAATTAACTCGCGTTAAGCAAAACATTTTTTTCTATTTTGAAAACTTTTCAGGAGAAGCAAAAAACTGTATCATTTTAAGTGCCTTTTATTAGAGGAACACTCTTTTACACATATACTGGAAATAATATTTTTTATGTTCTGTTTAAGTGGTTGACAGTAAACTTAGTATTTGTGGAGTTAGATGCAAAAATTGTTTTTGCACAAACAGTTTGTATATATTTCAAATATATTTCTTGTGCAATAACCACGTATGTTAATAAACAATGTTTTTGCTGGAACTGCTACCCTAAAATGTAAACAAAATCAACTATGCAAAAACATTGCAGTTGTAAATACAGGGTTTTTGCTGGCTCATTTATGGTAATTCAAGTCCTAATACACTCCGCATAAACACTGCAGATGTAAGTACAGGATTTATGCTGTCACAGTTTGATTATATTTATCACTAAATCATTGCGCAAGAACATCGCTAATAAAACTGAGTGGCTTATGCACTGACCATACTCATAAAAGTATTCGGTAAAAAACTGTGTAGAAACATAGTAAATTCAGATAAGATATTTTGCCGTAACAATTATTGCAGAATTTAACATAAAAATAATGACAATATATAGCATATACATATACAACGTGTTTGCTCAATTGATTGTCTATTAAACAGTGTGAAAAGAAGAAAAATAACCGTATCTGAAGTACATTACTTTAATAAAAAGATAATTATGGAAGCACAGAGTAATTAATATTATGCGAGTTATTATAATTCCGATTTGTTCTTTATTCCTGGCGTTCAAAAATAGTCAGTGGATAACTTCTTGTATTGTTCCCTTCAATGATATTTTCACTTTATTTGATCAGGATCTATGTCTACATTGTTTCCCTCAAAGTCTGGTTCTGCAAGCACTCCTTTTGCCAATTACTTGTCGGAAGAGAGAGACTTGTAAAAACCATGAATCACTGGGAAATAATTCTTTTTGTGCAAGTTGTAAAAAAGTTTTTTCTTTTCGGCGATTGATGTGGAAGCTTGCTCTTATACAGCTTTGGTTGTTGGTCTTTGGCTAGTAGTTGACTATCTTTTGTGAGTTGTATCCTCTCAAAATACTTATCAGTAATACAATATTTGAAGAACAAGCATTTGGATTATCTTTAGTAAACCTGATCCACTTCATTTTCATCCATTTACTTCCATTCCATTGTCTTAATGTGTGATCTTGATGTTCTTTAAGCTGTGTAAAATTAGAAAAATATTCATACTCCAATGGCAACAGTGTACGGCTTGCCACATCTGACCGTGTTATCACAGTGTCCCATTTGCTTTGACCGAGTATTTTGGCAAACTCATTGCAGCATGCGTGCTGTCACACTCCATTGTGTGTTTCCAAGAAATTCGAGATACATTTGTTTAGTATTCTTGGTTGTGTTTCCTGCGTGAAATAATTTGATTTATGTTCTGTCCCTTACATGCATCCAACTATTATTCCACAGTTTCAGCTGATTGTGGTAGATTGTACTCGTAAAATCTCACAGGAACCCCTCTTCTGACCACACGTAACATGAACTGTTTCTAAAACTGTAAACTGATAGATTAAAGTAACACAACTTCCTCATACAGTACATTACACGGGACTAAATTACAAGGTGTGTACAGAACTGATTGTACAACAATGGTGCATGTGTGAACCTTACTGTCTTCATCGGCTAGGTTTTTGTCTTTACTTTTCATCCCGAGCTGTTATTTTACATTGTTTGTGCTTTTGGAACTCTTCTTTCTTTTATCCTTTTTTAGTTTACGTGGTACTTTGCACACATATTGCAATGATCATTCTTTAAGGAACATGGAACGAGAGATAAAACTTTTCATTAGATATACATCTGTACATTTTGACCGTTTTGAAAAGTTACTGTCGAAACTAGAACTGTCACGGGAGTGACGAATACCCCACATTAGGTCTTGTCACAGAAAATGGCAACCACAAGAAGACATGGCCTCAAGAAGGTGCAATTTAAATCGAATTTGAGCTGTATTTTATGATGTTACACCTGTGTACCAAAATGGTTTCTAAATCTGTCAAGCCTTTCGTGCGTTGTTGTCCGGCAACCATGAGTTTGGCAAATTTCAAGTTAAAAATGGGCCATAACTTCATAAAATTTGGTGGTTTGCAGCCAAAGTCGAACTTTCAACTGGAGTATTTAATGATTCCAGTGGTGGATGAATATCGCACAATAGCTTGAGTCTGTTTTAAAAAATATCAAATAATAAGAGAGGTACCGATAAAGTGGTATCAAAAACCAAAGTATAATTCTAAGCAAAAAGGGGGCATAATTCAGGATAATTGGTGCAAGTGTTATACCCCTTTTTGTCATATGATGTAGGTGATGATGTGGAACAACTACTTCCAAGTTCGAATTAAAGACATTTCATAATAACTGAGATATAGTGAAAATGCATCAAAATTAACCTTAAATTCTAAGAAAAAAGGGGGCACAGTTCATGAAAAAATGGTGTCAGAGTTATGCACCTTGTGTTACATGATGTGGATGATAAGGTGGAACATCTATTTAAAGTTTGAATCAAATCCATTTAGTAATACCTGAGATAAAGTGAAAGTGTATCATAACTTTAACCTGAAATTCTAAGTAAAAAGGGAGGCATAATTTATGAAATATTAGTGCAAGAGTTATGGCGGTTGTGTCATATGACATGGGTGATGATGAAAACCAACTATTTTATGTCTGAATCAAATCCATTTAGTAATAAAACCCTTCCAGGCACATAGAAGTTATGGAGCAAAAACAAAATATCTAACCCTAGACCTGGAATTGTGACTTTGACCATCAGGCATAGGTGATGTGTTCATCATCTGGTAACACACACTATTTTGACCGTCTTCAATGTTAGTGTCCATCACTATGTTACTTTGCACTGCATCTTCATTATTGCTTGGCCTTTCTGGTGTTATTTCATTGTCACATGCATTAATTTTCAATGTTATTGTCTATCGCGTCAACTTTATTACTTGCATTTCTAGCTCAACTGATTTAATGAGAAAAGAAAAAGATGAGTTATTGCCATCGCTGGATCGTCTTCAGCGTCGGCATTGCCTGGTTAAGTTTTATGTCTAGGTCAGCTTTTCTCCTAAACTATCAAAGGTATTGCTTTAAAACTTGCAACACTTGTTCACCATCAATAGCTGAAATTGTACAGCAAGAAACATAACTCCATCCTGCTTTTTGGAAGAATTATGGCCCCTTTTGGACTTAGAAAGTCTGATTTCTTGGTTAATTTTTGTGTTTTAGATCAGCTTTTCTCCTAAACTATCAAAGCTATTGCTTTAAAATTTGCAACACTTGTTAACCATCAAAAGCTGACCCTGTACAGCTAGAAAACATAACTCCATCCTGCTTTTTGGAAGAATTATGACCCCTTTTGGACTTAGAAAATAGCAGATTTCTTGGTTAAGTTTTGCGTTTAGGTCAATTTTTCTCATTAACAGTCAAAGCTATTGCTTTAGAACTTGGAGCAGTTATTCCCATTCTACTGCTTTTTGCAAAAAATATGGCCCCTTTTGAACTTAGAAAAATCATGGTATGACAATATTTCTATTATACAGAGATACAAAAACCGATGAGCGTCTACACCTGTAAGGAGGTGCTCTGTTTTGGTATTATTTCTTTGTCATACGCACTATTAGGAGTGTCATTAACATTACTGTCCAACACAGTGTTACACTGCACTGTTATTATTATTAATTGCAACCCATATTGTATTTCCTTTCACGGATTGTCAACATTATTATACATCACTGTGTTACGTTACTTATTGCTTGTATATTCAGGTAAATACAATTTTCACAAGAATCATTTCTGAATTTATTATTTCAGCATTCTCTGTTCTTGATACGTTTTCACCACTAAATTGCTGACTTTCTTCAGCTGAATTTCCGCCTTCTGTGGTATAAACTCAGGACACCTTTGACTTTGTATTTGTTTTCTAGTTCGATTGCTTCTCCAGTCAGCTGTCATCTAAGAATCATCTAGGAAAACTATTACGTACTACATGTAATCAATGTTACATTCTGTATAAATGTTATACTTGATAAAAATACAATTTGTTTTTATCAAGAACTATAAAATAAGATATTTATATTAAATAGATTCTCAATAATTATTACCTTAAAACTGTTTGTCATTTGATATGATTAATTTTGAGTATAGTATAAATTATTTTTTTTAAATAAAATAATCTTAACTTTGCTAGTTTGCAGAAAACCAATCACAGTTAAAATGCAATTAATAAATGCAACATTAACTTTCCCAAACTGAAAATTAGAACTTAATACTGCAGACTGAAATCCTATATAATTATTTTGTAACCATACTTGATGCTAAATTTTGTTGTATATTTGGAGCAAAAATGTCATATCTGTTTATACAAGGTTTGGGCATACATTTAAGCAATTCAAATGTAATCTGTCAGTGCAAAACACCTGCAGTTTTAAATACTTGGTTTCTGCACCAACTGCTTGGTAAAATATTACTGACATGTTGCGTTGTTTCTTTTTATACTCTGTTTTTGCTCCAACTGCATGCACAATGGCAACTGATTTTGTTCCAGCAAAAAGCCAGTTTTTCTAAATACGTGGTTTTTGCTCTAGTAATGAGTTAAATTTACAAGAAATTGGTCATGCAAAGTTATAGTATTTTGAAATACGTGCTTATTGCTGGTTTGTTTTACTATATTTAGTGAGTATGTAGGCGGCATATCAAAATACGAGGTTATGATCTTGAAAAATCACTAGAAAATCGATACTTGATTTGGTCACAAAACAATATCTCGGAAACGACATTTCCTATAGGTCTAAAACATTGTGACGATGTGCAAATGACCAAAATACATGTATTTATGCAAAAAAGTCATTTTCCCAAAATGTGTAGATACTAGGTTTTTGCTGTAACCCGGCGACATAATTTTTTGCTTTCCAGCATGATGTACAGCTTTTATAACTCATTTTTAGTCTTTTTGTTAGTCAGTTGTCAGAAAAATGCCAAAATTGAGCCAAGGAGTTATCAGAAATGAAAAAGTAATACATATTTTAAATGAATTATCTCCCTTTAATTGTTTGTAATTCTTATATTTCTGCTTTTAACTGTTTCAGTGAAGTATTTTGGGCTCTACAATAATTATTTTCATGCAAGAGTAGTTTGTCAGGCATTCTCAATTGCAAAAATATGTTCTAAAATATGTATTTTCCATTTCCATGGTCAAAATATGTGTGAAAATAACCTTAAAATGGCATTTCAGAGGTGGTTGACTGTCATTTATTTGAGAGTACAGCAATTTTCAACAGCAAAATTGACATGCCTGGCAAGATTATGCCTCCTTTTGCTTACATTTGCATCATTTTTATATAATTTGTTGTCTTTCAATGGGAAAAATGCTTATATCTATGGTATAGTGGCCAAAATCTGATGAGAAGAATATGCAGCAGAGGCCTGTTTGAAAGACATATAAGGTGCAAAATGCTGTTATGACAGTGTTAGTAGTGTGTAATCTTTATGTTAATATCAGCTAGTGTTCATTTATTGTATTTTGAATGCTTAAGTCACTTTCAGTAATCCTCTAGGAGGAGAATTGTGTTGATAAATGCAGAAAAAAACTGTTTTTTGTGATGGGTGGGGTATGAAAACAGCTCTTTGCTGTAGCATTTATGCTTGAAAGTGTATGTAAGTAGTATTTGGTTGAAGTGGACTATATTCATTCAATACAGGAGGAGGGAGTTTCATGTATATTGCCTCAACATTGACTCCATGGTGATCATTTAAATAAGAAAATGCAGTTTTACTCCATAGTTTCAATATAGCTGATTAAGGCACTGTGACACACTATAGATAAAAGGGGACAAGAGGATGGATTTTGGATGAGAGTAAAAATATCACTTTGTTACTTTGGTAAGTGTTTACTTTAAAATAATAATAAACTGAAATGCATGTATACTGAAATTTTATATTCTCTGATAAAGAAGGTTTCATTTCAACTGTGACTTAACTGAAGTAACAGGTACAGAAAATAGATTTTGCTTTTAACATGCTTCTGCTGGTGTTTTTAGCAGAATCAAAGCTTCCAAGATTGTTCAGTACTATAATTGCAGGAATTTAAATAAGTAGGTAGATACTTTTAGCCAATATCAAGACCAGAGGTGCTCAAACTTTGTATTATCAGTATTTCAAATATGTGTTTTCATGTGATCCAAGTGATATTTCACATTTTTGGTGTCTGCATGGATTGAGAATTTTCTCATTGAGCAGGATATTAAGGAGGGGTAGAGTGTTGGATGAATGCATTGTTATTTTCTTGTAAATCTTTTATTTAGGTCTCAGAACTTACTCAACTGGCTGTGGTTCCATGAAGATTTTTGAACAAGATTGTAGGAAAAACATGTACTGACAGTGCCAGAATGCTTACTGATAAATAAATGTAGAGGTATGACACTAAAAAAACATAGTTATAGGCAGACTTAGTTTAAGTTTTGCCCCTACAACCTTCAAAATTGTATATATATTTTTTTTCTTTTTTCCTTGAAGCAATGAAAGTCTCCGGGGTGCAATTTTCACCATTTTTATTTCTCTTTTTGTGTGAACCAAGATTATGTATCACATATTTGAGATTTTTTTTACTGATTCAGATGCTCAAAAGCTCAATTGGAAGCAGGAATAACATTGAAAGTAGAATATTAAAATATCTGTAAGATTGCTGCTCACAATATTTTATCAAAACAGTACATTAAATGACACATGGATATTGTGTAAAGACTCAGCTAGATAGACATTGCTCTAGAATCACTTATTCAGTAAAATGTGTTGGTTGTAGGGTTCAGCTGGAAGTTATATTACAAAAATTAGTTATTTTACTTGTATTGTTTAAGTGGCCAGTCTTCAGTTACATTATATAGGCATTCTAAGGATCAAACAGTGGTCTGTTGTGTGCTGTCTTGTTGGATAGAGCAGGAGAGGTATTTGCCATTTGAACATATTTCTTCGGTGGTAAGTTGATACATATTTTATTTGCTTTCCAGCATGATGTACAGCTTTTATAACTCATTTTTAGTCTTTTTGTTAGTCAGGTTGTCAGAAAAATGCCAAAATTGAGCCAAGAAGTTATCAGAAATGAAAAAGTAATACATATTTTAAGTGAATTATCTCCCTTTAATTGTTTGTAATTCTTATATTTCTGCTTTTAACTGTTTCAGTGAAGTATTTTGGGCTCTACAATAATTAATTTCATGCAAGAGTAGTTTGTCAGGCATTCTCAATTGCAAAAATACATTCTAAAATATGTATTTTCCATTTCCATGGTCAAAATATGTGTGAAAATAACCTTAAAATGGCACTTCAGAGGAGGTTGACTGTCATTTATTTGAGAGTGCAGCAATTTTCTACAGCAAAATTGACATACCTGGCAAGATTATGCCTCCTTTTGCTTACATTTGCATCATTTTTATATAATTTGTTGTCTTTCAATGGGAAAAATGCTTATATCTATGGCATAGTGGCCAAAATCTGATGAAAAGAATATGCAGCAGAGGTCTGTTTGAAAGACATGTAAGGTGCAAAATGCTGTTATGACAGTGTTAATAGTGTGTAATCTTTATGTTAATATCAGCTAGTGTTTATTTATTGTATTTTGAATGCTTAAGTCACTTTCAGTAATCCTATAGGATGAGAATTGTGTTGATAAATGCAGAAAAACACTGTTTTTGTGATGGGTGGGGTATGAAAACAGCTCTTTGCAGTAGCATTTATGCTTGAAAGTGTATGTAAGTAGTATTTGGTTGAAGTGGACTTTATTGATTCAATACAGGAGGAGTTTCATGTATATTGCCTCAACATTGACTCCATGGTGATCATTTAAATAAGAAAATGCAGTTTTACTCCATAGTTTCAATATAGCTGATTTAAGGCACTGTGACACACTATAGATAAAAGGGGACAAGAGGGATGGATTTTGGATGAGAGTAAAAATAACACATTTGTTACTTTGGTAAGTGTTTACTTTTAAAATAATAATAGCTGAAATGCATGTATACTGAAATTTTATATTCTCTTTATAAAGAAGGTTTCATTTCAACTGTGACTTAACTGAAGTAACAGGTACAGAAAATAGATTTTGCTTTTAACATGCTTCTGCTGGTGTTTTTAGCAGAATCAAAACTTCCAAGGTTGTTCAGTACTATAATTGCAGGAATTTAAACAAGTACTAATAGATACTTTTAGCCAATATCAAGACCAGAGGTGCTCAAACTTTGTATTATCAGTATTTCAAATATGTGTTTTCATGTGATCCAAGTGATATTTCAAGTTTTTGGTGTCTGCATGGATTCAGAATTTTCTCATTGAGCAGGATATTAAGGAGGGGTAGAGTGTTGGATGAATGCATTGTTAATTTCTTGCGAATCTTTTATTTAGGTCTCAGAGCTTACTCAACTGGTTGTGGCTCCATGAAGATTTTTGAACAAGATTGTAGGAAAACCATGTACTGACAGTGCCAGAATGCTTACTGATAAATAAATGTAGAGGTATGACACTAAAAATACATAGTTATAGGCAGACTTAATTTAAGTTTTGCCCCTACAACCTTACAAATTGTATATATAATTTTTCTCTCTTTTCCTTGTAGCAATGAAAGTCTCCGGGGCGCCATTTTTGCCATTTTTTTTCTTCTCTTTTTGTGTGATTCAGATGCTCAAAAGCTCAATTGGAAGAAGGAATAACATTGAAAGTAGAATATTAAAATATCTGTAAGATTGCTGCTCACAATATTTTATCAAAACAGTACATTAAATGACACTTGAATATTGTGTAAAGACTCAGCTAGGTAGACATTGCTCTAGAATCACTTATTCAGTAAAATGTGTTGGTTGTTAGGTTCAGCTGGAAGTTATATTACAAAAATTAGTTATTTTACTTGTATTGTTTAAGTGGCCAGTCTTCAGTTACATTATATAGGCATTCTAAGGATCAAACAGTAGTCTGTTGTGTGCTGTCTTGTTGGATAGAGCAGGAGAGGTATTTGCCATTTGAACATATTTCTTCGGTGGTAAGTTGATACATCGTCGGGTTAGAGCAAAAACCTAGTTTCTCTATTTTTGAAAACTTTTCAGGAGAAGCAAAAAACTGTATCATTTTTAAGTGCCTTTTATTAGAGGAACACTCTTTTACACATATACTGGAAATAATATATTTTATGTTCTGTTTAAGTGGTTTGACAGTAAACTTAGTATTTGTGGAGTTAGATGCAAAAATTGTTTTTGCACAAACAGTTTGTATATATTTCAAATATATTTCTTGTGCAATAACCACGTATGTTAATAAACAATGTTTTTGCTGGAACTGCTACCCTAAAATGTAAACAAAATCAACTATGCAAAAACATTGCAGTTGTAAATACAGGGTTTTTGCTGGCTCATTTATGGTAATTCAAGTCCTAATACACTCCGCATAAACACTGCAGATGTAAGTACAGGATTTATGCTGTCACAGTTTGATTATATTTATCACTAAATCATTGCGCAAGAACATCGCTAATAAAACTGAGTGGCTTATGCACTGACCATACTCATAAAAGTATTCGGTAAAAAACTGTGTAGAAACATAGTAAATTCAGATAAGATATTTTGCCGTAACAATTATTGCAGAATTTAACATAAAAATAATGACAATATATAGCATATACATATACAACGTGTTTGCTCAATTGATTGTCTATTAAACAGTGTGAAAAGAAGAAAAATAACCGTATCTGAAGTACATTACTTTAATAAAAAGATAATTATGGAAGCACAGAGTAATTAATATTATGCGAGTTATTATAATTCCGATTTGTTCTTTATTCCTGGCGTTCAAAAATAGTCAGTGGATAACTTCTTGTATTGTTCCCTTCAATGATAGTTCACTTTATTTGATCAGGATCTATGTCTACATTGCTTCCCTCAAAGTCTGGTTCTGCAAGCACTCCTTTTGCCAATTTACTTGTCGGAAGAGAGAGACTTGTAAAAACCATGAATCACTGGGAATAATTCTTTTTGTGCAAGTTGTAAAGAAGTTTTTTCTTTTCGGCGATTGATGTGGAAGCTTGCTCTTATACAGCTTTGGTTGTTGGTCTTTGGCTAGTAGTTGACTATCTTTTGTGAGTTGTATCCTCTCAAAATACTTATCAGTAATACAATATTTGAAGAACAAGCATTTGGATTATCTTTAGTAAACCTGATCCACTTCATTTTCATCCAGTTTACTTCCATTCCATTGTCTTAATGTGTGATCTTGATGTTCTTTAAGCTGTGTAAAATTAGAAAAATATTCATACTCCAATGGCAACAGTGTACGGCTTGCCACATCTGACCGTGGTTATCACAGTGTCCCATTTGCTTTGACCGAGTATTTTGGCAAACTCATTGCAGCATGCGTGCTGTCACACTCCATTGTGTGTTTCCAAGAAATTCGAGATACATTTGTTTAGTATTCTTGGTTGTGTTTCCTGCGTGAAATAATTTGATTTCTGTTCTGTCCCTTACATGCATCCAACTATTATTCCACAGTTTCAGCTGATTGTGGTAGATTGTACTCGTAAAAATCTCACAGGAACCCCTCTTCTGACCACACGTAACATGAACTGTTTCTAAAACTGTAAACTGATAGATTAAAGTAACACAACTTCCTCATACAGTACATTACACTGACTAAATTACAAGGTGTGTACAGAACTGATTGTACAACAATGGTGCATGTGTGAACCTTACTGTCTTCATTGGCTAGGTTTTTGTCATTACTTTTCATCCCGAGCTGTTATTTTACATTGTTTGTGCTTTTGGAACTCTTCTTTCTCTTTTATCCTTTTTTAGTTACGTGGTACTTTGCACACATATTGCAATGATCATTCTTTAAGGAACATGGAACGAGAGATAAAACTTTTCATTAGATATACATCTGTACATTTTGACCGTTTTGAAAAGTTACTGTCGATAACTAGAACTGTCACAGGAGTGACGAATACCCCCACATTATGGTCTTGTCACAGAAGAATGGCAACCACAAGAAGACATGGCCTCAAGAAGGTGCAATTTAAATCGAATTTGAGCTGTATTTTATGATGTTACACCTGTGTACCAAAATGTTTCTAAATCTGTCAAGCCTTTCGTGCGTTGTTGTCCGGCAACCATGAGTTTGGCAAATTTCAAGTTAAAAATGGGCCATAACTTCATAAAATTTGGTGGTTTGCAGCCAAAGTCGAACTTTCACTGGAGTATTTAATGATTCCAGTGGTGGATGAATATCGCACAATAGCTTGAGTCTGTGTTAAAAATATCAAATAATAAGAGAGGTACCGATAAAGTGTATCAAAACCAAAGTATAATTCTAAGCAAAAAGGGGGCATAATTCAGGATATATTGGTGCAAGTGTTATACACCTTTTGTCATATGATGTAGGTGATGATGTGGAACAACTACTTCCAAGTTCGAATTAAAGACATTTCATAATAACTGAGATATAGTGAAAATGCATCAAAATTAACCTTAAATTCTAAGTAAAAGGGGGCACAGTTCATGAAAAAATGGTGTCAGAGTTATGCACCTTGTGTCACATGATGTGGATGATAAGGTGGAACATCTATTTAAAGTTTGAATCAAATCCATTTAGTAATACCTGAGATAAAGTGAAAGTGTATCATAACTTTAACCTGAAATTCTAAGTAAAAAGGGAGGCATAATTTACGAAATATTGGTGCAAGAGTTATGGCGGTTGTGTCATATGACATGGGTGATGATGAAAACCAACTATTTTATGTCTGAATCAAATCCATTTAGTAATAAAACCCTTCCAGGCACATAGAAGTTATGGAGCAAAAACAAAATATCTAACCCTAGACCTGGAATTGTGACTTTGACCATCAGGCATAGGTGATGTGTTCATCATCTGGTAACACACACTATTTTGACCGTCTTCAATGTTAGTGTCCATCACTATGTTACTTTGCACTGCATCTTCATTATTGCTTGGACTTTCTGGTGTTATTTCATTGTCACATGCACTAATTTTCAATGTTATTGTCTATCGCGTCAACTTTATTGCTTGCATTTCTAGCTCAACTGATTTATTGAGAAAAGAAAAAGATGAGTTATTGCCATCGCTGGATCGTCTTCAGCGTCGGCATTGCCTGGTTAAGTTTTATGTCTAGGTCAGCTTTTCTCCTAAACTATCAAAGGTATTGCTTTAAAACTTGCAACACTTGTTCACCATCAATAGCTGAAATTGTACAGCAAGAAACATAACTCCATCCTGCTTTTTGGAAGAATTATGGCCCCTTTTGGACTTAGAAAGTCTGATTTCTTGGTTAAGTTTTGTGTTTAGATCAGCTTTTCTCCTAAACTATCAAAGCTATTGCTTTAAAACTTGCAACACTTGTTAACCATCAAAAGCTGACTCTGTACAGCTAGAAACATAACTCCATCCTGCTTTTTGGAAGAATTATGACCCCTTTTGGACTTAGAAAATAGCAGATTTCTTGGTTAAGTTTTGCGTTTAGGTCAATTTTTCTCATTAACAGTCAAAGCTATTGCTTTAGAACTTGGAGCAGTTATTCGCCATTCTACTGCTTTTTGCAAAAAATATGGCCCCTTTTGAACTTAGAATATCATGGGTATGACAATATTTCTATTATACAGAGATACAAAAACCGATGAGCGTCTACACCTGTAAGGAGGTGCTCTTGTTTTGGTATTATTTCTTTGTCATACGCACTATTAGGAGTGTCATTAACATTACTGTCCAACACAGTGTTACACTGCACTGTTATTATTATTAATTGCAACCCATATTGTTATTTCCTTTTCACGGATTGTCAACATTATTATACATCACTGTGTTACGTTACTTATTGCTTGTATATTCAGGTAAATACAATTTTCACAAGAATCATTTCTGAATTTTATTATTTCAGCATTCTCTGTTCTTGATACGTTTTCACCACTAAATTGCTGACTTTCTTCAGCTGAATTTCCGCCTTCTGTGGTATAAACTCAGGACACCTTTGACTTTGTATTTGTTTTCTAGTTCGATTGCTTCTCCAGTCAGCTGTCATCTAAGAATCATCTAGGAAAACTATTACGTACTACATGTAATCAATGTTACATTCTGTATAAATGTTATACTTGATAAAAATACAATTTGTTTTATATCAAGAACTATAAAATAAGATATTTATATTAAATAGATTCTCAATAATTATTACCTTAAAACTGTTTGTCATTTGATATGATTAATTTTGAGTATAGTATAAATTATTTTTTTTTAAATAAAATAATCTTAACTTTGCTAGTTTGCAGAAAACCAATCACAGTTAAAATGCAATTAATAAATGCAACATTAACTTTCCCAAACTGAAAATTAGAACTTAATACTGCAGACTGAAATCCTATATAATTATTTTTGTAACCATACTTGATGCTAAATTTTGTTGTATATTTGGAGCAAAAATGTCATATCTGTTTATACAAGGTTTGGGCATACATTTAAGCAATTCAAATGTAAATCTGTCAGTGCAAAACACCTGCAGTTTTAAATACTTGGTTTCTGCACCAACTGCTTGGTAAAATATTACTGACATGTTGCGTTGTATCTTTTTATACTCTGTTTTTGCTCCAACTGCATGCACAATGGCAACTGATTTTGTTCCAGCAAAAAGCCAGTTTTTCTAAATACGTGGTTTTTGCTCTAGTAAATGAGTTAAATTTACAAGAAATTGGTCATGCAAAGTTATAGTATTTTGAAATACGTGCTTATTGCTGGTTTGTTTTACTATATTTATGTGAGTATGTAGGCGGCATATCAAAATACGAGGTTATGATCTTGAAAAATCACTAGAAAATCGATACTTGATTTGGTCACAAATCAATATCTCGGAAACGACATTTCCTATAGGTCTAAAACATTGTGACGATGTGCAAATGACCAAAATACATGTATTTATGCAAAAAAGTCATTTTCCCAAAAATGTGTAGATACTAGGTTTTTGCTGTAACCCGGCGACATAATTTATTTGCTTTCCAGCATGATGTACAGCTTTTATAACTCATTTTTAGTCTTTTTGTTAGTCAGGTTGTCAGAAAAATGCCAAAATTGAGCCAAGGAGTTATCAGAAATGAAAAAGTAATACATATTTTAAGTGAATTATCTCCCTTTAATTGTTTGTAATTCTTATATTTCTGCTTTTAACTGTTTCAGTGAAGTATTTTGGGCTCTACAATAATTATTTTCATGCAAGAGTAGTTTGTCAGGCATTCTCAATTGCAAAAATATGTTCTAAAATATGTATTTTCCATTTCCATGGTCAAAATATGTGTGAAAATAACCTTAAAATGGCACTTCAGAGGTGGTTGACTGTCATTTATTTGAGAGTACAGCAATTTTCAACAGCAAAATTGACATGCCTGGCAAGATTATGCCTCCTTTTGCTTACATTTGCATCATTTTTATATAATTTGTTGTCTTTCAATGGGAAAAATGCTTATATCTATGGTATAGTGGCCAAAATCTGATGAGAAGAATATGCAGCAGAGGCCTGTTTGAAAGACATATAAGGTGTAAAATGCTGTTATGACAGTGTTAGTAGTGTGTAATCTTTATGTTAATATCAGCTAGTGTTCATTTATTGTATTTTGAATGCTTAAGTCACTTTCAGTAATCCTCTAGGATGAGAATTGTGTTGATAAATGCAGAAAAAAACTGTTTTTGTGATGGGTGGGGTATGAAAACAGCTCTTTGCAGTAGCATTTATGCTTGAAAGTGTATGTAAGTAGTATTTGGTTGAAGTGGACTATATTCATTCAATACAGGAGGAGGGAGTTTCATGTATATTGCCTCAACATTGACTCCATGGTGATCATTTAAATAAGAAAATGCAGTTTTACTCCATAGTTTCAATATAGCTGATTTAAGGCACTGTGACACACTATAGATAAAAGGGGACAAGAGGGATGGATTTTGGATGAGAGTAAAAATATCACATTTGTTACTTTGGTAAGTGTTTACTTTAAAATAATAATAGCTGAAATGCATGTATACTGAAATTTTATATTCTCTTGATAAAGAAGGTTTCATTTCAACTGTGACTTAACTGAAGTAACAGGTACAGAAAATAGATTTTGCTTTTAACATGCTTCTGCTGGTGTTTTTAGCAGAATCAAAGCTTCCAAGATTGTTCAGTACTATAATTGCAGGAATTTAAATAAGTAGGTAGATACTTTTAGCCAATATCAAGACCAGAGGTGCTCAAACTTTGTATTATCAGTATTTCAAATATGTGTTTTCATGTGATCCAAGTGATATTTCACATTTTTGGTGTCTGCATGGATTGAGAATTTTCTCATTGAGCAGGATATTAAGGAGGGGTAGAGTGTTGGATGAATGCATTGTTATTTTCTTGTAAATCTTTTATTTAGGTCTCAGAACTTACTCAACTGGCTGTGGTTCCATGAAGATTTTTGAACAAGATTGTAGGAAAAACATGTACTGACAGTGCCAGAATGCTTACTGATAAATAAATGTAGAGGTATGACACTAAAAATACATAGTTATAGGCAGACTTAGTTTAAGTTTTGCCCCTACAACCTTCAAAATTGTATATATAATTTTTTTCTTTTTTCCTTGAAGCAATGAAAGTCTCCGGGGTGCAATTTTCACCATTTTTATTTCTCTTTTTGTGTGAACCAAGATTATGTATCACATATTTGAGATTTTTTTTACTGATTCAGATGCTCAAAAGCTCAATTGGAAGCAGGAATAACATTGAAAGTAGAATATTAAAATATCTGTAAGATTGCTGCTCACAATATTTTATCAAAACAGTACATTAAATGACACATGGATATTGTGTAAAGACTCAGCTAGATAGACATTGCTCTAGAATCACTTATTCAGTAAAATGTGTTGGTTGTTGGGTTCAGCTGGAAGTTATATTACAAAAATTAGTTATTTTACTTGTATTGTTTAAGTGGCCAGTCTTCAGTTACATTATATAGGCATTCTAAGGATCAAACAGTGGTCTGTTGTGTGCTGTCTTGTTGGATAGAGCAGGAGAGGTATTTGCCATTTGAACATATTTCTTCGGTGGTAAGTTGATACATATTTTATCTGCTTTCCAGCGTGATGTACAGCTTTTATAACTCATTTTTAGTCTTTTTGTTAGTCAGGTTGTCAGAAAAATGCCAAAATTGAGCCAAGAAGTTATCAGAAATGAAAAAGTAATACATATTTTAAGTGAATTATCTCCCTTTAATTGTTTGTAATTCTTATATTTCTGCTTTTAACTGTTTCAGTGAAGTATTTTGGGCTCTACAATAATTAATTTCATGCAAGAGTAGTTTGTCAGGCATTCTCAATTGCAAAAATACGTTCTAAAATATGTATTTTCCATTTCCATGATCAAAATATGTGTGAAAATAACCTTAAAATGGCATTTCAGAGGAGGTTGACTGTCATTTATTTGAGAGTGCAGCAATTTTCTACAGCAAAATTGACATACCTGGCAAGATTATGCCTCCTTTTGCTTACATTTGCATCATTTTTATATAATTTGTTGTCTTTCAATGGGAAAAATGGTTATATCTATGGCATAGTGGCCAAAATCTGATGAAAAGAATATGCAGCAGAGGTCTGTTTGAAAGACATGTAAGGTGCAAAATGCTGTTATGACAGTGTTAATAGTGTGTAATCTTTATGTTAATATCAGCTAGTGTTTATTTATTGTATTTTGAATGCTTAAGTCACTTTCAGTAATCCTCTAGGATGAGAAATGTGTTGATAATGCAGAAAAACACTGTTTTTGTGATGGGTGGGGTATAAAAAGAGCTCTTTGTAGTAGCATTTATGCTTGAAAGTGTATGTAAGTAGTATTTGGTTGAAGTGGACTATATTCATTCAATACAGGAGGAGGGAGTTTCATGTATATTGCCTCAACATTGACTCCATGGTGATCATTTAAATAAGAAAATGCAGTTTTACTCCATAGTTTCAATATAGCTGATTTAAGACACTGTGACACACTATAGATAAAAGGGGACAAGAGGGATGGATTTTGGATGAGAGTAAAAATAACACATTTGTTACTTTGGTAAGTGTTTACTTTAAAATAATAATAGCTGAAATGCATGTATACTGAAATTTTATATTCTCTTGATAAAGAAGGTTTCATTTCAACTGTGACTTAACTGAAGTAACAGGTACAGAAAATAGATTTTGCTTTTAACATGCTTCTGCTGGTGTTTTTAGCAGAATCAAAGCTTCCAAGGTTGTTCAGTACTATAATTGCAGGAATTTAAACAAGTACCAATAGATACTTTTAGCCAATATCAAGACCAGAGGTGCTCAAACTTTGTATTATCAATATTTCAAATATGTGTTTTCATGTGATCCAAGTGATATTTCAAGTTTTTGGTGTCTGCATGGATTCAGAATTTTCTCATTGAGCAGGATATTAAGGAGGGGTAGAGTGTTGGATGAATGCATTGTTATTTTCTTGTAAATCTTTTATTTAGGTCTCAGAGCTTACTCAATTGACTGTGGCTCCATGAAGATTTTTGAACAAGATTGTAGGAAAACCATGTACTGACAGTGCCAGAATGCTTACTCATAAATAAATGTAGAGGTATGACACTAAAAATACATAGTTATAGGCAGACTTAATATAAGTTTTGCCCCTACAACCTTCAAAATTGTATTTATAATATTTTTCTCTTTTCCTTGAAGCAATGAAAGTCTCTGGGGCGCCATTTTTGCCATTTTTATTTCTGTTTTTTTGTAAACCAAGATTATGTATCACATATTTGAGATTTTTTTACTGATTCAGAAGCTCAAAAGCTCAATTGGAAGCAGGAATAACATTGAAAGTAGAATATTAAAATATCTGTAAGATTGCTGCTCACAATATTTTATCAAAACAGTACATTAAATGACACATGAATATTGTGTAAAGACTCAGCTAGATAGACATTGCTGTAGAATCACTTATTTAGTAAAATGTGTTGTTTGTAGGGTTCAGCTGGAAGTTATATTACAAAAATTAGTTATTTTACTTGTATTGCTTAAGCGGCCAGTCTTCAGTTACATTATATAGGCATTCTAAGGATCAAACAGTAGTCTGTTGTGTGCTGTCTTGTTGGATAGAGCAGGAGAGGTATTTGCCATTTGAACATATTTCTTTGGTGGTAAGTTGATACATATTTTATTTGCGTTCCAGCATGATGTACAGCTTTTATAACTCATGTTTAAACTTTTTGTTAGACAGGTTGTCAGAAAAATGCCAAAATTGAGCCAAGGAGTTATCAGAAATGAAAAAGTAATACATATTTTAAGTGAATTATCTCCCTTTAATTGTTTGTAATTCTTATATTTCTGCTTTTAACTGTTTTATGAAGTATTTTGGGCTCTACAATAATTATTTTCATGCAAGAGTAGTTTGTCAGGCATTCTCAATTGCAAAAATATGTTCTAAAATATGTATTTTCCATTTCCATGATCAAAATATGTGTGAAAATAACCTTAAAATGGCACTTCAGAGGTGGTTGACTGTCATTTATTTGAGAGTACAGCAATTTTCAATAGCAAAATTGACATACCTGGTAAGATTATGCCTCCTTTTGCTTACACTTGCATCATTTTTATATAATTTGTTGTCTTTCAATGGGAAAAATGCTTATATCTATGGCATAGTGGCCAAAAGCTGATGAAAAGAATATGCAGTAGAGGTCTGTTTGAAAGACACGTAAGGTGCAAAATGCTCTAATGACAGTGTCAGTAGTGTGTAATCTGTATGTCAATATCAGCTAGTGTTTATTTATTGTATTTTGAATGGTTAAGTCACTTTCAGTAATCCCATAGGATGAGAAATGTGTTGATAATGCAGAAAAAACACTGTTTTTGTGATGGGTGAGGTATGAAAACAGCTCTTTCAAGTAGCATTTATGCTTGAAAGTGTATGTAAGTAGTATCAGGTTGAAGTGGACTATATTCATTCAATACAGGAGGAGTTTCATGAATATTGCCTCAACATTGACTCCATGCTGATCATTTAAATAAGAAAATGCAGTTTTACTCCATATTTTCAATATAACTGATTTAAGACACTGTGACACACTATAGATAAAAGGGGACAAGAGGGATGGATTTTGGATGAGAGTAAAAATAGCACATTTGTTACTTTGGTAAGTGCTTACTTTAAAATAATAATAGCTGAAATGCATGTATACTGAAATTTTATATTCTCTTTAGAGGTTTCATTTCAACTGTGACTTAACTGAAGTAACAGGTATAGAAACTAGATTTTGCTATTCAACATGCTTCTGCTGGTGTTTTAGCAGAGTCAAAGCTTCCAAGGTTGTTCAGTACTATAATTGCAGGAATTTAAATAAGTAGGGGTTGTCAAGAGTTTTCCACGTTGTTCCAAATTCTTGACATGTGGCAGTTAGGTCAGCCTCCACCAGTATATCTTAACGTTGTGTAATAAGAAGTATGTTTGTTTCAAGTATACTGTATAAGGTCTCTGTTCCCAGGGCCTCGACATCTGCATTTTAACCATATACTTTATATCATATGTATTTGTATATTGACATTTATGTGAAGCTGTGACCAATTTCTGCCAAACATTAACCAAAACGAAATTAGTTATTAATTGCTCTAGTAAAATTGTTAATAGTAAAAGTAATGTATTCATACAACTGTCTTGAGTTGTTCTTTTATAGTATTATTATTTTCTGTGCCAAGCTATCTTCAGTAATGTGTTTTTAATGATTACCATTCAAAACTGGTTACTGAAGGAGCTCCGATCCTGTTGTAAGAGCCTGTTTTCGCTAATGTCTTGTTGGTATATTAATATACTTGTTGCGATTTAATCTCCTTTTGGGTCATTTCAGTTCTGCACATGGAAGAAGAAGGTCGTTTGCAAATAAATGCCAGGGTTGTTTTTGCTTCTAATCGAAGGAATCCTCGATTGTTTATACTTGCTGATGTTTAATTTGTTAAATATATGTGAAATGGAAGTATAATTACTTCATTTTATAAGAAAATGCTTTTCAGCGAGATAAAGTCTGATAAATTTGCTTAAACCCTCTGTTTGTAAGCAGGTATCATGAGTAATAGCCACTTCCACGTGTTTATACTACATATTATGTATATAGTGTAACAGACTAAATCAACACCTCGCCGCTTTGTATACAGAAATCGTCTGCTACACTGCTATCATGGATGTTTACACACGTCTATTTTTAACCCTGCATTACAAAGGAATGCATTGTTATCAAAACTCGCTGGGAAACCACATAATTACCTGCAGAAATTTGCAAGACATATTACCAGTTTAATAATTCATATTACCTTCGATTAACGACTTGCTCTTTTACCTCTCGTTTAAATGTATACATTCCAGTAATATGCACCTCAGTACTCCAGGATTAAATTGTAGCAGGTCACACAACAAATAGTCATTATGATAACTGCAAAGTATAACAGAAAAGCTATTAATCAATTTAATGATAAAGTCATTCGGTAATTACACAGATATATCCGTACAATAAATACAAACTATATCAAAAGTAAGCAAATTTATATCAGCCTACCTGCCTGCTATATAAATAAACTGCATAACTGATAATTCAATTAACAAAAATCTAAAAATACTATATAAGTATTCCATCACAATATCTAAATGCGCATAGATTAATTACGTCCATCTATCATGATATATTAAACATCAGTAAGTATAAACAATCGAGGATTCCTTCGATTAGAAGCAAAAACAACCCTGGCATTTATTTGCAAACGACCTTCTTCTTCCATGTGCAGAACTGAAATGACCCAAAAGGAGATTAAATCGCAACAAGTATATTAATATACCAACAAGACATTAGATAAAACAGGCTCTTACAACAGGATCGGAGCTCCTTCAGTAACCGGTTTTGAATGGTAATCATTAAAAACACAATACTTTTAGCCAATATCAAGACCAGAAGTGCTCAGACTTTGTATTATCAATATTTCAAATATGTGTTTTCATGTGATCCAAGTGATATTTCAAGTTTTTGGTGTCTGCATGGATTCAGACTTTTCTCATTGAGCAGGATATTAAGGAGGGGTAGAGTGTTGGATGAATGCATTGTTATTTTCTTGTAAATCTTTTATTTAGGTCTCAAAACATACTCAACTGGCTGTGGTTCCATGAGGCTTTTTGAACAAGATTGTAGGAAAAACATGTACTGACAGTTCCAGAATGCTTACTGATAAATAAATGTAGAGGTATGACACTAAAAATAGGCAGACTTAATTTAAGTTTTGCCCCTACAACCTTCAAAATTGTATATTTAATTTTTTTCTCTTTTCCTTGAAACAATGAAAGTCTCTGGGGTGCCATTTTTATTTCTCTTTTTGTTTGAACCAAGATTATGTATCACATATTTCAGATTTTTTTACTGATTCAGGAGCTCAATTGGAAGCAGGAATAACATTGAAAGTAGAATATTAAAATATCTGTAAGCTTGCTGCTCACAATATTTTATCAAAACAGTACATTGAATGACGCATGGATATTGTGTAAAGACTCAGCTAGATAGACATTGCTGTAGAATCACTTATTCAGTAAAATGTGTTGTTTGTGGGGTTCAGCTGGAAGTTATATTACAAAAATTAGTTATTTTACTTGTATCGTTTAAGTGGCCAGTCTTCAGTTACATTATATAGGCATTCTTAGGATCAAATAGTGGTCTGTTGTGTGCTGTCTTGTTGGATAGAGCAGGAGAGGTATTTGTCATTTGAACATATTTCTTTGGTGGTAAGTTGATACATATTTTATTTGCTTTCCAGCATGATGTGCAGCTTTTAAAACTCATTTTTTGTCTTGTTGTTAGTCAGGTTGTCAGAAAAATGCCAAAATTGAGCCAAGGAGTTATCAGAAATGAAAAAGTAATACATATTTTAAGTGAATTATCTCCCTTTAATTGTTTGTAATTCTTATATTTCTGCTTTTAACTGTTTCAGTGAAGTATTTTGGGCTGTACAATAATTAATTTCATGCAAGAGTAGTTTGTCAGGCATTCTCGATTGCAAAAATATGTTCTAAAATATGTATTTTCCATTTCCATGGTCAAAATATGTGTGAAAAAAGCCTTAAAATGGCACTTCAGAGGTGGTTGACTGTCATTTATTTGAGAGTACAGCAATTTTCAACAGCAAAATTGACATACCTGGCAAGATTATGCCTCCTTTTTCTTACATTTGTATCATTTTTATATAATTTGTTGTCTTTCAATGGGAAAAATGCTTATATCTGTGGCATAGTGGCCAAAAACTGATGAAAGAATAATGCAGCAGAGGTCTGTTTGAAAGACATGTAAGGTGCAAAATGCTCTCATGACAGTGTCCATAGTGTGTAATCTTTATGTTAATATCAGCTAGTGTTTATTTATTGTATTTTGAATGCTTAAGTCACTTTCAGTAATCTTCTAGGATGAGAAATGTGTAGATAATGCAGAAAAATACTGTTTTTGTGATGGGTGGGGTATGAAAACAGCTCTTTGCAGTAGCATTTATGCTTGAAAGTGTATGTAAGTAGTATTTGGTTGAAGTGGACTTTATTCATTCAATACAGGAGGAGTTTCATGTATATTGCCTCAACATTGACTCCATGGTGATCATTTAAATAAGAAAATGCAGTTTTACTCCATATTTTCAATATAGCTGATTTAAGACACTGTGACACACTATAGATAAAAGGGGACAAGAGGCATGGATTTTGGATGAGAGTAAAAATAACACATTTGTTACTTTGGTAAGTGTTTACTTTAAAATAATAATAGCTGAAATGCATGTATACTGAAATTTTATATTCTCTTTAAAGAAGGTTTCATTTCAACTGTGACTTAACTGAAGTAACAGGTACAAAAACTAGATTTTGCTATTTAACATGCTTCTGCTGGTGTTTTTAGCAGAATCAAAGCTTCCAAGGTTGTTCAGTACTATAATTGTAGGAATTTAAACAAGTACTAATAGATACTTTTAGCCAATATCAAGACCAGAGGTGCTCAAACTTTGTATTATCAGTATTTCAAATATGTGTTTTCATGTGATCCAAGTGATATTTCAAGTTTTTGGTGTCTGCATGGATTCAGACTTTTCTCATTGAGCAGGATATTAAGGAGGAGTAGAGTGTTGGATGAATGCATTGTTATTTTCTTGTAAATCTTTTATTTAGGTCTCAGAACATACTCAACTGGCTGTGGTTCCATGAGGTTTTTTGAACAAGATTGTAGGAAAAACATGTACTGACAGTGCCAGAATGCTTACTCATAAATAAATGTAGAGGTATGACACTAAAAATAGGCAGACTTAATTTAAGTTTTGCCCCTACAACCTTCAAAATTGTATATATAATTTTTTTCTCTTTTCCTTGAAGCAATGAAAGTCTCCTGGGCGCCATTTTTGCCATTTTTATTTCTCTTTTTGTGTGAACAAAGATTATGTATCACATATTTCAGATTTTTTTTTACGGATTCAGATGCTCAAAAGCTCAATTGGAAGCAGGAATAACATTGAAAGTAGAATATTAAAATATCTGTAAGCTTGCTGCTCACAATATTTTATCAAAACAGTACATTAAATGACACATGAGTATTGTGTAAAGATTCAGCTAGAAAGACATTGCTCTAGAATCACTTATTTAGTAAAATGTGTTGTTTGTAGGGTTCAGCTGGAAGTTACATTACAAAAATTAGTTACTTTACTTGTATTGTTTAAGTGGCCAGTCTTCAGTTACATTATATAGGCATTCATAGGATCAAACAGTAGTCTGTTGTGTGCTGTCTTGTTGGATAGAGCAGGAGAGGTATTTGTCATTTGGACATATTTCTTTGGTGGTAAGTTGATACATATTTTATTTGCTTTCCAGCATTTTGTACAGCTTTTATAACTTTTTTTTAGCTCGACTATACGATGTATAAGGAGAGCTATCCTACTCGCGTCTGCGTCGGCGTCTTTCCGCGTCCCCACCTTGGTTAAAGTTTTGGTGCACTTTCACTCTACCTCTGTTATTACTGAATGGATTTGATTCAAACTTAAAATAGTTGTTCAGCATCATCACCCACATCATATGACACAAGATGCATAACGGGCATCATTTTTTTCATGAATTATTCCCCCTTTTTACTTAGAATTTCAGGTTAAAATTTTGGTGCACTTTCACTCTACCTCTGTTATTACTGAATGGATTTGATACAAACTTAAAATAGTTGTACAGCATCATCACCCACATCATATGACACAAGATGCATAACTCTGGCACAATTTTTCATGAATTATTCCCCTTTTTACTTAGAATTTCAGGTTAAAGTTTTGGTGCACTTTCACTCTATCTCTGTTATTACTGAATGGATCTGATTCAAACTTAAACAATTGTTCAACATCATTACCCTTATCATGTGATGCAAGGTGCATAACTCTGGCACCAATCTTTTATTAATTATTCCCCCTTTTTACTTAAAATTTTAGGTTAAAGTTTTGATGCACTTTCACTCTGTCTTTGTTATTACTGAATGGATTTGATTCAAATTTAAAACAGTTGTTCAACATCATCACCCACACTATATGACACAAGCTGCATAACTCTGGCACCAATATTTAATGAATTATGCTCCTTTTTGCTTAGGATATACTTATATAATGTTTTGATACATTTTATCTTTACCTCTCTTATTACTTTAAGTTGATATTTTTGACATAGACTCAGGCTATTGTGCAATATCTTCATCCACAATTGGAGTCATTAAACACTCCAGTGATAGCTCTAGTTTCCTCAGATATGCCCAGTTTCAATATCCAGCATCGAAATAGTCGAGCACGCTGTCTCCTGTGACAGCTCTTGTTAGTCTTGTTGTTAGTCAGGTCGTCAGAAAAATGCCAAAATTGAGCCAAGGAGTTATCAGAAATGAAAAAGTAATACATATTTTAAGTGAATTATCTCCCTTTAATTGTTTGTAATTCTTATATTTCTGCTTTACACTGTTTCAGTGAAGTATTCTGGGCTGTACAATAATTATTTACATGGAAGAGTAGTTTGTCAGGCATTCTCAATTGCAAAAATATATTCTAAAATATGTATTTTCCATTTCCATGGTCAAAATATGTGTGAAAATAACCTTAAAATGGCACTTCAGAGGTGGTTGACTATCATTTATTTGAGAGTACAGCAATTTTCAACCGCAAAATTGACATACCTGGTAAGATAATGCCTCCTTTTGCTTACATTTGCATCATTTTTATATAATTTGTTGTCTTTCAATGGGAAGAACGCTTATATCTGTGGCATAGTGGCCAAAAACTGATGAAAAGAATATGCAGCAGAGGTCTGTTTGAAAGACATGTAAGGTGCAAAATGCTCTTATGACAGTGTTAATAGTGTGTAATCTTTATGTTAATATCAGCTAGTGTTTATTTATTGTATTTTGAATGGTTAAGTCACTTTCAGTAATCCCCTAGGATGAGAAATGTGTTGATAATGCAGAAAAAACACTGTTTTTGTGATGGGTGAGGTATGAAAACAGCTCTTTGCAGTAGCATTTATGCTTGAAAGTGTATGTAAGTAGTATTTGGTTGAAGTGGACTATATTCATTCAATACAGGAGGAGTTTCATGTATATTGCCTCAACACTGACACCATGGTGAACATTTAAATAAGAAAATGCAGTTTTACTCCATATTTTCAATATAGCTGATTTAAGACACTGTGACACACTATAGATAAAAGGGGACAAGAGGCATGGATTTTGGATGAGAGTAAAAATAACACATTTGTTACTTTGGTAAGTGTTTACTTTAAAATAATAATAGCTGAAATGCATGTATACTGAAATTTTATATTCTCTTTATAAAGAAGGTTTCATTTCAACTGTGACTTAACTGAAGTAACAGGTACAGAAAATAGATTTTGCTTTTAACATGCTTCTGCTGGTGTTTTTAGCAGAATCAAAACTTCCAAGGTTGTTCAGTACTATAATTGCAGGTATTTAAACAAGTACTAATAGATACTTTTAGCCAATATCAAGACCAGAGGTGCACAAAGTTTGTATTATCAATTTTCAAATATGTGTTTGCATGTGATCCAAGCGATATTTCAAGTTTTTGGTGTCTGCATGGATTCAGAATTTTCTCATTGAGCAGGATATTAAGGAGGGGTAGAGTGTTGGATGAATGCATTGTCATTTTCTTGTAAATCTTTTATTTAGGTCTCAGAACATATTCAACTGGCTGTGGCTCCATGAAGATTTTTGAATAAGATTGTAGGAAAACCATGTGCTGACAGTGCCAGAATGCTTACTGATAAATAAATGTAGAGGTATGACACTAAAAATACATAGTTATAGGCAGAATTAATTTAAGTTTTGCCCCTACAACCTTCAAAATTGTATATATAATTTTTTTCTCTTTTCCTTGAAGCAATGAAAGTCTCCCGGGCGCCATTTTTGCCATTTCTATTTCTTTTTTTGTGAACAAAGATTATGTGACACATATTTGAGATTTTTTTACTGATTCAGATGCTCAAAAGCTCAATTGGAAGCAGGAATAACATTGAAAGTAGAATATTAATATATCTGTAAGCTTGCTGCTCACAATATTTTATCAAAACAGTACATTAAATGACACATGGATATTGTGACAAGACTCAGCTAGATAAACATTGTTCTAGAATCACTTATTCAGTAAAATGTGTTGTTTGTGGGGTTCAGCTCGAAGTTATATTACAAAAATGAGTTATTTTACTTGTATTGTTTAAGTGGCCAGTCTTCAGTTACATTATATAGGCATTCTTAGGATCAAATAGTAGTCTGTTGTGTGCTGTCTTGTTGGATAGAGCAGGAGAGGTATTTGTCATTTGAACATATTTCTTTGGTGGTAAGTTGATACATATTTTATTTGCTTTCCAGCATGATGTGCAGCTTTTAAAACTCATTTTTTAGTCTTGCTGTTAGTCAGGTTGTCAGAAAAATGCCAAAATTTAGCCAAGGAGTTATCAGAAATGAAAAAGTAATACATATTTTAAGTGAATTATCTCCCTTTAATTGTTTGTAATTCTAATATTTCTGCTTTTAACTGTTTCAGTGAAGTATTTTGGGCTGTACAATAATTAATTTCATGCAAGAGTAGTTTGTCAGGCATTCTCGATTGCAAAAATATGTTCTAAAATATGTATTTCCCATTTCCATGGTCAAAATATGTGTGAAAATAGCCTTAAAATGGCACTTCAGAGGTGGTTGACTGTCATTTATTTGAGAGTACAGCAATTTTCAACAGCAAAATTGACATACCTGGCAAGATTATGCCTCCTTTTTCTTACATTTGTATCATTTTTATATAATTTGTTGTCTTTCAATGGGAAAAATGCTTATATCTGTGGCATAGTGGCCAAAAACTGATGAAAAGAATAATGCAGCAGAGGTCTGTTTGAAAGACATGTAAGGTGCAAAATGCTCTAATGACAATGTCAATAGTGTGTAATCTTTATGTTAATATCAGCTGGTGTTTATTAGTCCCCTACTGGTTGAAAACCAGTTTCGGGGACTATAGGAATGCACTTTTCCGTCATTCCGTCCGTCCGTGCGTCTGTCCGTCCGCAATTTCGTGTCCTGTTCATAACTCTGTCATCCATAAAGGGATTTTAATATTACTTTACACAAATGTTCCCCATGATGAGACGACGTGTCATGTTCAAAACCCGGACCCCTAGCTCAAAGGTCAAGGTCACAATTGGAGGTCAAATGTCAACAGGGCTTTTTTCCTCTCCGGTCCACAACTCTCCCATCCTTGAAGGGATTTTAGTATTACTTGGCACAAATGTTCCTCATGATGAGATGACGTGTCATTCGCAAATCCCGGACCCCTAGCTCAAAGGTCAAGGTCACAATTGGAGGTCAAATTTCAACAGGGCTTTTTCCTGTCCAGTCCATAACTCTCCCATCCGTGAAGAGATTTTAATATTACTTGGCTAAAATGTTTCCCATGAGGAGACGACGTGTCATGCGCAAAACATGGAACCCTAGCTTAAACGTCAAGGTAACAATTGGAGGTCAAAGGTGAACAAGGCTTTTTCCCTGTCCGGTCCATAACGCTCCCATCCAGGAAGGGATTTTAATATTACTTGGCACAAATGTACCTAATAATAAGACGATGTGTCATGCACAACTTTCAGACCCCTAGCTCAAAGGTCAAGGTCACACTTAGCAGTCAAATGTTAACATAGCATGAACAGGGTCTGTTTCGTGTCCGGTCCATAACTCTGACATTCATTAAGGGATTTTAATATCACTTAGCACAAGTGTTCCCCATGATGAGACGAGGTGTCATGCGCAAATCCCGGACCCCTAGCTCAAAGGTCAAGGTCACAATTGGAGGTCAAAGGTCAATAAGGTTTTTTTCCCTGTCCAATCCAGAACTCTGTCATCCATCAAGGGATTACAATATTACTTGGCATAAATGTTCCCCATGATGAGACGACGTGTCATGCGCAACACCCAGTACCCTAGCTTAAAAGTCAAGGTCACACTTTGAGATCAAAGGTCAAGAGGATTTTTTTCCTGTCCGGTCTATAACTTTGTCATGCAAAGTAGGATTTAGATATCATTTGGCACAAATATTTCCCTGGATGAGACAACATGTCATGCGAAAGAACCAGGTCCCTAGGTCTAAGGTCAAGGTCATATTTAGAGGTTAAAGGTCAAATTCAAGAATGACTTTGTACGGAACATTTCTTCTTCATGCATGGAGGGATTTTGATGAACTTGGACCAAATGTTCACCACCATGAGGCACCCTTGTTTTTAGAATTACGTCCCTTTGTTATTACTATAAATAGATTTTATTGTAACTTTTTTATTACTATCGGTAGAGAAAAATCGAGACCACTTTTCTGTGGTACAGCATGCATGTTACATCCTATTTTTAGGTGTATTTTGACATATCTCTACCTGGTAAAGGGTTTCTTGTGGACTTCTATTATATAGATTTTTTTTTCTTTTTTTTTTTAAAGATTAATTTCCCTTTGTTGTTACTATAAATAACTTACGTGATAACATTTTTATAATCAGCCAAAAAAATTCAATATGAAAACAACTGTGGGTTTTTATATATGCACATTTTAATCCAAGTGTGTTGTTATAACATATTGTATATGTAGTACAATATTGTTTATACATCATTGACAGATATCAGTTCATTATGTTATACTGCAGTAGAGAAAATTAGGTGCCTTCCAGTAGGGGACTTTGTATTGCATGGCAATACTTCATTCACTTGTTTATTGTATTTTACATGCTTAAGTCAGTTTCAGTAATCCTCTAGGATGAGAAATGTGTTGATAATGCAGAAAAACACTGTTTTTTTATGGGTGGGGTATGAAAACAGCTCTTTGCAGTAGCATTTATGCTTGAAAGTGTATGTAAGTAGTATTTGGTTGAAGTGGACTATATTCATTCAATACAGGAGGAGAAAATCTTTTATTTAGATCTCAGAACATACTCAACTGACTGTGGTTCCATGAGGTTTTTTGAACAAGATTGTAGGAAAACCATGTACTGACAGTGCCAGAATGCTTACTGATAAATAAATGTAGAGGTATGACACTAAAAATAGGCAGACTTAATTTAAGTTTTGCCCATACAACCTTCAAAATTGTATATATAATTTTTTTCTCTTTTCCTTGAAGCAATGAAAGTCTCCCGGGCGCCATTTTTGCCGTTTTTATTTCTCTTTTTATGTGAACAAAGATTATGTATCACATATTTCAGATTTTTTTTTTACGGATTCAGATGCTCAAAAGCTCAATTGGAAGCAGGAATAACATTGAAAGTAGAATATTAAAATATCTGTAAGTTTGCTGCTCACAATATTTTATTTAAACAGTACATGAAATGACACATGAATATTGTGTAAAGACTCAGCTAGATAGACATTGTTCTAGAATCACTTATTCAGTAAAATGTGTTGTTTGTTGGGTTCAGGTGGAAGTTACATTACAAAAATGAGTTATTTTACTTGTATTGTTTAAGTGGCTAGTCTTCAGTTACATTATATAGGCATTCTTAGGATCAAACAGTAGTCTGTTGTGTGCTGTCTTGTTGGATAGAGCAGGAGAGGTATTTGCCATTTGAACATATTTCTTTGGTGGTACGTTGATACATATTTTATTTGCTTTCCGGCATGATGTACACCTTTTAGAACTCATTTTTAGTCTTGTTGTTAGTCAGGTTGTCAGAAAAATGCCAAAATTGAGCCAAGGACTTATCAGAAATGAAAAAGTAATACATATTTTAAGTGAATTATCTCCCTTTAATTGTTTGTATTCTTATATTTCTGCTTTTAACTGTTTCAATGAAGTATTTTGGGCTGTACAATAATTATTTTCATGCAAAGAGTAGTTTGTCAGGCATTCTCAATTGCAAAAATATGTTCTAAAATATGTATTTTCCATTTCCATGATCAAAATATGTGTGAAAATAACCTTAAAATGGCACTTCAGAGGTGGTTGACTGTCATTTATTTGAGAGTACAGCAATTTTCAACAGCAAAATTGACATACCTGGCAAGATTATGCCTCCTTTTGCTTACACTTGCATCATTTTTAGCTCGACTATTCGAAGAATAGTCTAGCTATTCTACTCACCCTGGCGTCGGCGTCGGCGTCGGCGTCACACCTTGGTTAAGTTTTTGCATGCAAGTACATACAGCCATCAATTAAAGGCATATAGCTTTGAAACTTATTTTTTCTTTTTCTAGGTCAATTACCAACCTCTCTGGGTCAAGTCCCATAACTCTGACATGTATTTTGAGCAAATTATGCCCCCTTTTGGACTTAAAAAATTTTGGTTAAAGTTTTACATGCAAGTTACTATCTCCAAAACTAATGCAGATATTGATTTGAAACTTCACATGTGTCTTCGGGGTTATAAAACTAGTTGATAGCAGCAAGTTCCATAACTCTGACTTTCATTTTGGCCAAATTATGCCCCCTTTTGGACTTAGAAAATTCTGGTTAAAATTTTGCGTGCAAGTACATACAGCTATTTCTAAAAGGCATATAGATTTGAAACTTATTTTTTCTTTTTCTAGATCAATTTCCAACCTTACTGGGTCAAGACCCATAACTCTGACATGTATTTTGAGCAGATTATGCCCCCTTTTAGACATAGAAAATTTTGGTTAAAGTTTTACATGCAAGTTACTATCTGCAAAACTAATGCAGATATTGATTTGAAACTTCACATGTGTCTTCGGGGTTATAAAACTAGTTGATAGCAGCAAGTCCCATAACTCTGACTTTCATTTTGTCCAAATTATGCCCCTTTTTGGACTTAGAAAATTCTGGTTAAAGTTTTGCGTGCAAGTACATACAGCTATTTCTAAAAGGCATATAGATTTGAAACTTATTTTTTCTTTTTCTAGATCAATTACCAACCTCACTGGGTCAAGACCCATAACTCTGACATGTATTTTGAGCAGATTATGCCCCCTTTTAGACTTAGAAAATTTTGGTTAAAGTTTTACATGCAAGTTACTGTCTCCAAAACTAATGCAGATATTGATTTGAAACTTCACATGTGTTTACGGGGTTATAAAACTAGTTGATAGCAGCAAGTCCCATAACGCGGACCTTCATTTTGGCCAAATTATGCCCCCTTTTGGACTTAGAAAATTCTGGTTAAAGTTTTGCGTGCAAGTACATACAGCTATTTCTAAAAGGCATATAGATTTGAAACTTGTTTTTTCTTTTTCTAGATCAATTACCAACCTCACTGGGTCAAGTCCCATAACTCTGACATGTTTTTTTGAGCAAATTATGCCCCCTATTAGACTTAGAATATTTTGGTTAAAGTTTTACATGCAAGTTATTATCTCCAAAACTAATGCAGATATTGATTTGAAACTTCACATGTGTCTTCGGGGTTATAAAACTAGTTGATAGCAGCAAGTCCCATAACGCTGACCTTCATTTTGGCCAAATTATGCCCCCTTTAGTACTTAGCAAATTCTGGTTAAAGTTTTGCGTGCAAGTACATACAGCTATTTCTAAAAGGCATATAGATTTGAAACTTATTTTTTTCTTTTTCTAGATCAATTACTAACCTCACTGGATCAAGTCCCATAACTCTGGCATGTATTTTGGGCAAATTATGCCCCCTTTTGGACTTTGAAAATTCTGGTTAAAGTTTTACATCCAAAACTAATGCAGATATTGAATTGAAACTTCACATGTGCCTTCGGGGTTATAAAACTAGTTGATAGCAGCAAGTCCCATAACTCAGTCGTATATGCATTTTGGTCAAACTATTCACCCTTTTGAACTTAAAACTCTTTTGATATTTAACCTTTTTGGGTAATATTTTCCTGCTTCTGGGACAATATTTCGAATAGTCGAGCTTGGCTGTCTTACGGACAGCTCTTGTTATATAATTTGTTGTCTTTCAATGGGAAAAATGCTTATATCTGTGGCATAGTGGCCAAAAACTGATGAAAAGAGTATGCAGCAGAGGTCTGTTTGAAAGACACGTAAGGTGCAAAATGCTCTAATGACAGTGTCAATAGTGTGTAATCTTTATGTTAATATCAGCTAGTGTTTATTTATTGTATTTTGAATGCTTAAGTCACTTTCAGTAATCCCATAGGATGAGAAATGTGTTGATAATGCAGAAAAACACTGTTTTTGTGATGGGTGAGGTATGAAAACAGCTCTTTGCAGTAGCATTTATGCTTGAAAGTGTATGTAAGTAGTATTTGGTTGAAGTGGACTATATTCATTCAATACAGGAGGAGTTTCATGTATATTGCCTCAACATTGACTCCATGGTGATCATTTAAATAAGAAAATGCAGTTTTACTCCATATTTTCAATATAGCTGATTTAAGACACTGTGACACACTATAGATAAAAGGGGACAAGAGGCATGGATTTTGGATGAGAGTAAAAATAACACATTTGTTACTTTGGTAAGTGCTTACTTTAAAATAATAATAGCTGAAATGCATGTATACTAAAATTTTATATTCTCTTTAGAGAAGGTTTCATTTCAACTGTGACTTAACTGAAGTAACAGGTATAGAAACTAGATTTTGCTATTCAACATGCTTCTGCTGGTGTTTTTAGCAGAATCAAAGCTTCCAAGGTTGTTCAGTACTATAATTGCAGGAATTTAAACAAGTAGGTAGATACTTTTAGCCAATATCAAGACCAGAGGTGCTCAAACTTTGTATTATCAATATTTCAAATATGTGTTTTCATGTGATCCAAGTGATATTTCAAGTTTTTAGCTCGACTATTAGGCCCGCCCGCTTAGCTCAGTAGGTAAGAGCGTTGGTCTACGGATCTCGGGGTCGCGAGTTCGATCCTCGGGCGGGGCGTATGTTCTCCGTGACTATTTGATAAACGACATTGTGTCTGAAATCATTAGTCCTCCACCTCTGATTCATGTGGGGAAGTTGGCAGTTACTTACGGAGAACAGGTTTGTACTGGTACAGAATCCAGGAATACTGGTTACGTTAACTGCCCGCCGTTACATGACTGAAATACTGTTGAAAAACGGCGTTAAACCCAAAAACAAACAAAAGCTCGACTATTCGAAGAATAAGTAGAGCTGTCCTACTCACCACGGCGTCGGCGTCGGCGTCACACCTTGGGTTAAGTTTTTCGTACCAGTCCACATTTTGTCAAAGTCTTTTGAGATAAAGCTTTGAAACTTTCAACACTTGTTTACCATCACCATTCCAGTTATAGGCAAGAGTACATAACTTTCAATCAAGGATTTTGGCTGAATTGTGGTCCCTTTGACTTAGAAATCATGGTTAAGTTTTCGTACAGTTCATATTTTGACAAAGTCTTTTGAGATAAAGCTTTGAAACTTTCAACACTTGTTTACCATCACCATATTCAGTTATAGGCAAGAGTACATAACTCAATCAAGGATTTTGGCTGAATTATGGTCCCTTTGACTTAGAAATCATGGTTAAGTTTTTCGTACATGTTCATATTTTGACAAAGTCTTTTGAGATAAAGCTTTGAAACTTTCAACACTTGTTTACCATCACCATGTCCAGTTATAGGCAAGAGCACATAACTCCATCAAGGATTTTGCCTGAATTATGGCCCTTTTTGACTTAGAAATCTGGGTTAATATTTCGTACCAGTTCATATTTTGACAAAGTCTTTTGAGATAAAGCTTTGAAACTTTCAACACCTGTTTACCATCACCATGTCCAGTTATAGGCAAGAGTACATAATTTCATCAAGGATTTTGGCTGAATTGTGGCCCCTTTTGACTTAGAAATCATGGTTAAGGTTTTCGTACCAGTTCATATTTTGACAAAGTCTTTTGAGATAAAGCTTTGAAACTTTCAACACTTGTTTACCATCACCATGTCCAGTTATAGGCAAGAGTACATAACTCCATCAAGGATTTTGGTTGAATTATGGCCCCTTTTGACTTAAAAATCTTGGTAAAGGTTTTCGTGCCAGTTCTTATTTTTTGTAAAGTGTTTGACATATGGCTTTGATAACTTTTATCACTTGTTTAGTATAATAGTCTCTATCTGTAGGAAAGAGAACATAACTCTGTCATCTATTTTGGCTGAATTATAGTCCTTTTTGGACTTTAGAATTGGTTCTGTTTTCATACAAGTCCATGTTTTGTCAAAAACTATTTGACATATGGCTTTTAAACTTTAACACTTGTTTATCATTATGATTTCCATCTGTAGGCAAGAGTACGTAACTGTTTTGACTGAATTATGGCCTTTTGGACTTTGAAATTGGCTCATATATTGCCATTTAGTGCAGTCTACGAAATCAAAGTAATACAGACATTGTTTGTCTAATCTATTTATTTCTTTTGTCTGAATATCCGTGGAAATATTTTGACCCCATTCTTCAATCAATTCTTCGAATAGTCGAGCGCGCTGTCATCAGACAGCTCTTGTTGGTGTCTGCATGGATTCAGACTTTTCTCATTGAGCAAGATATTAAGGAGGGGTAGAGTGTTGGATGAATGCATTGTTATTTTCTTGTAAATCTTTTATTTAGGTCTCAAAACATACTCAACTTGCTGTGGTTCCATGAGGTTTTTTTTTTAACAGGATTGTAGGAAAAACATGTACTGTCAGTGCCAGAATGCTTACTGATAAATAATTGTAGAGGTATGACACTAAAAATAGGCAGACTTAATTTAAGTTTTGCCACTACAACCTTCAAAGTTGTATATATAATTTTTTTCTCTTTTCCTTGAAGCAATGAAAGTCTCCGGGGCGCCACTTTTGCCATTTTTATTTCTCTTTTTGTGTGAACAGAGATTATGTATCACATATTTCAGATTTTTTTACTGATTCAGATGCTCAAAAGCTCAATTGGAAGCAGGAATAACATTGAAAGTAGAATATTGAAATATTTGTAAGCTTGCTGCTCACAATATTTTATCAAAACAGTACGTCATGCAAACGTATATTTATATTCCCAATAAAAGTTTAAAAGTATTTTAAAAATTATTCATTACTTTAAATTTTATGACTTGATTTTGCATGTCACTGACCATCTGGCAAAATCAACATCCGTATATATTTTTCGTTTCTAATTAATACTTAGTATAAATATTTTTCCTTGAAAATTGACATGCACACGTAGAAATATATTCTTAATGAAAGCTTAAAAGGATCTTAAAAAGTATTCATCACTTTAGATTTTATGTCTTGATTTTGCCTGTCACTTTAGATTTCTGCGCATATAAAATCTGGCGAAATCAACACCCGTATACGTTTTTCGTTTCAAAACCTCCTTATATATAAATATTTTTTCTTGAAAATTGACATGCAAACTAAGAAATATATTCTTAATAAATGCCTAAAAAGATTTAAAAAGAAATTCATAATTTTAAAATTTTAAGTCTTGATTTTACTTCACTTAAATTTTCCACCATGTAAATCGGGCGAATAAAGCCCCTATAATTTTTTCGTTTCAAAACCCCCTAAAATAAGTATATTTTTTAAAAATTGACATGCACATGTAGTTTAAAAATTTTTTTCTAAAGTTTTAAAGGATTTTAAAATTTTTATTATTTACATTTTTGTCTAGATTTCGAAAATTTGTTAGATTTCGCGAAACACAATTTCGTTTTTCATCAACCAAAAATATGTGTATATAGAAAATTTGGAAATTTAAAATTAAATAAACGAAAAACCCAAATTTAAGTTTCAAATTCAAATCATATACAAAAATTTTTTCATATTTCAGGTTTATTGAAAAACGGGATATTTTGCATTCTGTTTTGGACATTTTGCCAAAAATTTACACAGTGCCCGCCCTTTGCCCGGGATTTCATTAGGGAAGTTCACGCAATTTTTTTTCTAAAACATTGACGAAAGCAAAAAATATTTGACATCCTGCAAATTTGGAATTTTGAAATTGAAAAAAAAGGACGGGTGACGGGGATGATAGATTATCCTTGTTCAATTAAGGTACCATTAAACAAACTGGCGTTATAGGTGAGAATATTCGATTAAAAGGGTTTGTGCACTTTCCCTTTTCATAATCATATTTCTTATAAAATAAAAGGGGGTAGGGTATAACATGTACAAAGGGCTTTTTTTTTTGGTCTGGTCCCAGGGGCTAAAGATAAGATGCCGTGCATCGAATAAGAGTAGTGCGCATAAAAATAAATTAATCTAAAAAATAAACGATGTCCGAAATAAAACCACCTTTTTTTCCGGAATGAGAATGAACTTTATAAAATACCAAAATTTTTTAAATTTGGTTTTAAAAAGTAGTGAGTTTTTTTAACAGTATTTTGCTACTCTGAAAGTAAAGATGTACTTATATAATTTTCACCCTTTTCTTTTAAAGGGACCGAACTAAAAGTAACTCTCGGGAAAAAAGATGTGTTTTATCTGAAAAATTAATAGATAACGGATAAGGTTATTATATGAACTTTTTTTGTATAAAAATCGACTGTATTTAAAACTCTTTAAATACAAGGAATGTAAATAACAAGTCAAAAAAACAAAAACAAGGAAAATATCTAACGGGGAAAGCCCCAAAAACACGCAGCCCCCCCCAAAGACACCACAACCCTCGCACCAACACGAAAATGAAACACCAAAGGACAAAAAAAACAAAATAGGAACACAGGGGGGCCCCCCCTTGGAAGGGTCATGGCAAAACCACCATGGGGATTTTAAACCGGGTTTATGGTGCCCAACCCCAAAATTTACCCCCAATTTCCAAAGTTACAAGACGGTAAATAAAAAACCCCCGCCAGGTAAAAACAAGTAAAATTTTTTTATGTCGGATATCACAACAATAAACAAAAGCCGCAGAGTTTTTTAAAACCCGACTAGTAAAAACAGCATTACTTTATAACAAAAGCAAGCAAAGGCATTAAATAAAGAAAAGCAATCAAAAAACTAAAAACCATTTAAAAATCCCGATACAAAGATTAAGAGACTACGCAAACCCTATAAAAGGGTATTAAAAGTTTAAAGACTACAAAAATAAACACGACAAAAACAACATATCTCTAAAAATCAGTTGGACAAAGGAAAACAACCAAATTTTAAATTTGCTTTTAAGTAAAAAAAAAATTCCAAAATGACATGAATTTAAACCCAGTACAAAATTTTTTTGCAAAAGGCAAAAAAAAACAAAAGCAAAATAATTAGTATATGCGCAAATAGAAAAACACAAATACAAAGGGCAAAAAAACTTTGGTTTTTCAAAAACCATTCATTACAAAATCACGGGAGTTAAAAAAATAAAAAGGGGTAAGCCAACTATGAAATTTGGCAGAGGACGCGAGCAAACTCACAACCCACGACAATCATTGTTTTAAAAACTGAAAAATTAAGTTATTTCTCTAAAAGATTTGGGAAATTGTCTGCAAACCATTTGAAATTTCAGACCCCTCTTAAGAACACAAAACAAGTTTTGGGAAATATAAAAATAAAATAGAATTTCTTGCTTTTATACATCAGACTGAGTGATAAACTAAAAATGTCATTCATGAAATGTTTAACAAGATAGGCCCGTAGGACCCCGAGGAACACCCTTGACCCATCCCTGAAGGGCTAAAACAAAGCCAAAGTTAACACACGTTTTCATTAGACAGGAAACTCAAAAAGGGGAAAGTTTGTTCTACACATTGTAGTTTTGAAGCTTTAGCAAAGGAGTTAGGGGGGTAAACCATCAAAGGCCTTTGAAGTTTCCATCAGTACGCGGGAAATCTTTTTTAAGTAAATCCCTTTCCGTTTTAAATGTTCAGCGGGGTAGTTTTACACCATATTTGGGCCTGAAACCCCAAACATGGGTTAAAAATCCTAAAAAAGCCTAGCAACTGTTTTTAGTGGCTCTCTCAAAGTTTTTGATGTGACGGAAAAAGGGCTGACGGGCAAAAATTATTTGAAATGGTTTTTCTTCTTATAAATGGTGAAACCCGAGAAACATCCATGTTCTCGGGAAAAAGTAAATTTTCAGTGCACTTAGTTATAAAAACTGAAAAAGGGCGAGACGCAACAGGACTAAAGTTTGGAAAATTTTTAGCAAAGATCCATCATACCCTAGTTTTTTTAACAGTTGTTTATTTGTTTTTCCACAAAGGGTGCACAATGGTTTAAGTGGCTCAGGATTACTTATTTTATAGGTAATCATTTTTAATCTCTGGTCAATTGAAATTTTTTAACTTTTGTATTCCCTTTTGATTTGCCGACTTTAAAAAAAGAAATTTTTGAAATTTTACATATTCGTTTTTGGTCGCCCACAGCTCATTATTTTTTTCAAGTAGAAAATTTTTCTCAAAAAATTGCCCATATTTGTTTTAAATTTTTGTGGTTTCCAAAAAATTTGCCTATCACCCACCACGCATCTAAAAAAAATAAATTTCAGGGACTTTTTTTTTTAGTTTTTAAAAGATTCCTTATTTTCTGTTTTTTGCCATTTTTTGTTTTGTTACTTTAAACGTAAAACATTGCCTTTCTTATAATGGCTTTCCCGGGTTTTCAGATTTCATAAAGGGACTATTTTTTGCAGGCTTTTTTTTGATTTAACAGGACATCTTGTCAAAACAGTCTAAATTGATTTGCAAAAAACCCTGTGATCCCATTTTAACTAATGGTCCAAACCTTCAAAATCAATAAAAAAAATCTGATTAAAAGTTCTGGAAAATTTCTAAAAACTTCTTACTTGTCCTCGCTTTCCCTTTTTGGGCACCAACAATTCTTTTTGAAAAAAAATTTTAGGAAAAAATTTTATGATCCACTGAAAATTAAATATTTGATCAATTTTGGCAGAATTTTTGTCGTATAATATCAAAAAGGTGGCACAACAATTTTGGAAAACATGGATTCTTTATTTAAAATTTGTTAAATAAAAAAATGTACATACGACCAAAACTTGCCTTATTTTTAGTGGCATATTCACAAAAAATTTGTAACTGTGTTATATATTACTTAAAAAGTATCTCTTTTGGGTAAAGATGGGGTCAAAAAAATTCCTCAAATAAAACATTCTATTGTCAAATCTTATTTAAAACAAAAGATTCAACCCCTAAATTCAAATTTGGATTTTCTTCCCCAGCAAGATCATTTCTGAGTATGCAGCTAGGCCACCCTTTGGGATGTCTGTCAGAACCCAGAAGTGGTAATTGTCTACCGAGAACTGTGTACAAAAAAAGTGTTTTCCGTTTGCCCTCTGCTAAAAAAGCAAGTCAGATTTGATTTAAGTAATGGGGCTTCAATAAAATGGAATTTGTCCCTTAAACTGTTAATTTTTTAGGTAAGAAAAGATGAATTTTTGGGTTGGATATTTTGCTTTAGAAGGATCAAAAATATTGTGTCAATTTGACTCACACTGGCTAAAATAAAGTTTCAGATGTGTCATAGATTATTCACTGGGCACTGCTGATTCGGGAAAGCTGGCTAGCAGAGAAAGCATGCGAGGATACATCAGGGCAAAAAAACAAAAAAAGCTTGGCAGTTAAGTTATACCTTTTTCTTTTTAAATTTTGAGCACTACTGCTTTCTGCGGGATTATTCGCTATTCTGTCTTTCTTCTGAGTTATTCGCCATTCTCTGGATTTTTTCGCTATTCCTAATCTTCTTTCTCGGGATTATTCGCATTTGCTTTGCCATTCTGCGAAGTTTTTCTGATTCTCAAACTGGGGAGTTCTCTGCTATTTGCTTTTTGCTGGAGTTATTCTGCTTTTCTGCTGGAGTTTTTTGAATTCTGCTATTCTGTGGTGTATTCTCTATTCACTTTTTGCTTTTCTGCTGGAGTTTTCTGCTATTCTGTTACGTCACACGATTGAATAGATGCGATTTAAATATATACCATTTTTTAAAAGGAAAATCCATTCTCGATATGTTTTTTCCGTTACTGTTTATTTGTTTGCCAAAATATTTAAATATAAAATCATTTTAAATGTTAAATATCTGTTTATTGCAAAAAAAATTGGAGTGTGATAATGGTTGTTCTTCCTTTTAAAAAACACACAATTTCCCTATAGATTTAGTTATTAACATACGTTTTAAACCTTTATAGAACTGCATCAATTTTCAGTAGATTTTTATACTGCTGAACAGCAGCTTGCGAAATCTTTCAAAACATTTTTCTTAAATGCAAATAGAAGCATGTGAAGAAGGGGAACATCTACAAAAAATTTGTAATGTAATTTTATTTCAAATGCCTTTTTGTAAAAAAATGTTTCCAAAACATGCATGAATTTGAAATTTTTTTTTACTCCCCTAGGTGAGTTTTTCTGATCGCTTATGTCCCGTCCGTCGCTGTGTCTGTCTGGTATTCCCGTCACATTTAGCTTGTGTATGCGATAGAGGCTGTTTTTTTTCAATGATTTTCTAAAATTTTTGTCAAAATATTACCTTGAGAAATTAGGAAGAGTTTGAAAAGGGAACGGGTCAAAAACTGGGTCACAGGTAAATAAAGGGAAAACCCCCTTGTGTAGCGAAAGGGGTTTAATTTTTCATTGATCTTAAAAATTTTTGGTCAGAAATGATTCCCTTGATAAAACTAGGCCGATTTTCGAAAAGGGGTCTCTGTGTTCAAAAAAGGTACGGGTAAAATAAGGGAAAAAAATTGTGATGCGATAGAGGCTGTTTTTTTCAGTTAAAAATATTAAAATTGGGCGGCCATTTTGTTTAGGGCAACGAAAAGACATCGTATACGACACATGACAATGCGTCACCGCGACAGGCGATACGAGCGCGACAATGCGAATGACATTCCTCAAATGTCGCGATTATTGCTTTTTCGTGTGCCATTTACTATCACTTGAAAATATAACCCCAAGTTTTTTATGTTCTTCACTGTTTTTAAAGGTAATGTTCAAATAAGTTAGGATTTTTGGGTTTGTTATCCCTTTTTTTTTAAGAAATAAAATTTTCCGTTTTTTTGGGTTTAAATCAACTAAAAAGTTTTTGCCCAAATGATGATTTTGCGAGTCAGGTTGGTTGAGATGGGGGCGTTTTTGGGGATCATTACTACTAATCAAGTTGTTTCATGGGCGAATAATCTTTTTGTTTAATATCTTACAATGTCGTTATTAAAAAAGAAAAAGAAGACCCCGAGGATCGTGCCCTTTGGCCCCCGGGCCTTACATTCCCCCTTTTTGAATGTGAGTGTTTAAGACTCGCTTGTTTTCGTTTTTAAATATGATTTTAAACCCCTGAAAAAGGGGAATCCCTTTTCAAAAGACATAATTTTATTATTAATCCACGGTGCCAACAGGGGTCAAAGCATTTGTAATATCGCAAAAACTATGTATTCCTTGCCCACAAAACCCTTGAAAAATCCTTATAATATAAATCACTTATTTATTGTGAATCTCCAGAATAAAATCGGAAAAAAAGGGGCTAGTGGATTTTTTTTTATCAAATGTTAAAAACATGCTTATGCAAAATTTCCATTGATTTCCCACACAATTTAAATAAGAAAAAAATTTAGAGGATCTGTTTTTTTTAAAAATTGGCGTAACATTTGTTTTTTCCCTTTTATCATCCATTTTTATTTTGCATTCTAAATAAAGATGGGGTTTATTAAAAAAATTAAAACACAATAAAATTTTAACTTTTACAATGCATAAATTTTCCTGTCTTTTTTATTGAAATAAATTTTTGAAAGATTTAATTTAAGGTTTGGCCCCGTAATAGAGTACCCCCTTTTTGAAGAGTTTTCAATTCCTCCCAAAAACCTACTTTGAATGAATTTTCAGGGGGGCGTGGGTTTCAAGCCCCATGGCCCACATTTTTTCCCCTTTTTTTCCTTTTTTTTCTAGAAATTTTTTTTCTTCTTTCAAGACATTTATGGATGTATTGTTCAAAAGGGAAAAAATTTTTCATTTTATAAAAATTCTTGCTGTTAAAAAGTAATTTACCCTAAATCGGGGGGGGGTTTAGACATTTTTTAAAAATACTGAGTTACTGGGGAAAAAAGTTCTCTTTTTTGTTTTTTCTTTAGATTACATTTGGGGGAAGAAATAAAGGGTAGGTTTTACTTCGCCCACGCCCCATGGATTCGACCTAATTTTTCAATTTTGGGTTTAAATTCGTTCTTTAAACTGTTTTTGGACCCCCTAAAAAAAAAATATTACGTTTTATTTTTGTTTTAAAATTTGAAACAATGTTGATGTTTTTTTATCAAAATTAATGTGTAAAAATTTCTCTCAAACGTTTTAGATAGTCCATCACTTTAAAATATTCTCATTTGGCTTGAGGAATTTCCATAAATTTACAAATTTAAAAAAAACGGCAGGGTAAAAGTTGTTTTAAAATTTGCAACACAGCGCGAAACATGGTCAATTTTTAATAATATACCAAGAAAATGCCATTTTTTAAAATTTATATTAGGTCCAAACCTTAAATAAAAATAATCTGCGATGTTGGTCAAAACTCTATTTTTAAAGGAAAATTGTTGTTATATTTCCCCTAAAAATTACTTGAGATCACTCTGGATTTTTTTGGGGAATTTTTTGGAAACACATTAAAAAAGTCTATTTCAGAATGTTTTACTATATCGTATAAAAGGGATTTTCCCTCCCTGTCCGTGTTGGAGGGGGTTTTCCATACCCGATGACATGTGAAGAAAAACCGAACATGCAGGTTTTAATCCGGATCGTAAGAAAAAATTTTTTGGGATTTTACTTTATTTAAAAAGTTTTATGCGCCAAAATATTTTCCGGGCTATTACGTCCCTAAGTGCACCTACTTTAGACAAGTGTTTTCCCTGGAAAAAAGGGAATTCAAAACCTGGCGCGTTTGGGCAAATAAAATTTTTTTCCTTTGAGAGGGGCAAAAAATATTGTGTCTTTACACATATTTTTTTAAGGGTTTGGGTTTTAAAAAAAATTTTTTTTTTTCCCCATTTGAAAAAAATAAAGGGGCCAAACACTAAATAAAATGAAATTGGGATCATTTTTCGATTTTCTTACGTAAATTTTAATCTTTTTTCTAAATAACGAAGTCGATTTGTGTAGTTGCTTAGTAAAGCCTTTTAACATAATAAAATTTGATGTTTGTATACTTTCAGAAAAAAAAATCAATTTTTAAGCTTTTACTCGCATTTTCTGCATATACATCTACCTTTGGCCCATAATTTCCCCTAAGTGAAATACGTTTCATCTAAATAAATGTTTTTCCAAAGCACGCATAGTTTTTATTCAGCATCAAAAAATGGTCTTTTGTTTTCATTGGTTCAATAAGAGCCAAAACCCTTGGGTTTTTTTTCTTATTTGTTACAAAATTTTGGGAAAACAGCAGCCCAAACCTGTTTGACATACGAACTAAATTGAATAGTTGACTTTGATAATATTTTCCTGGTTTCCCGTTGGCGTTTCATTGTAGATCGTTTTGTGAACTTTTTAAAAAATGCCGCTAAATATATTATAGTTTCTAAACTTTTTTAGCTCGATTTTTGGGGGGGGAAAATTGAACTATTGCACTCGCACTTTTTTATCATCCCATTCCAGTTATAGGCAAGGCACATAACTCCAAAAGGTTTTTTGCTAAATTATGTCCCTTTTTGACTTAAAAAACGGGGTTAAAATATTTCGTACCAGTTCTTTTTTTTTGACAAAGCTTTTGAGAAAAGCTTTGAAACTTCCAACGCCTGTTTACCACACAGGTAGTTATGGAAAGATACAAAACTCCATAAGGATTTTGGCTGAATTAGGGCCCTTTTTGACTTATAAATTTTTTTTTAAATTTCCGTACCATTAAATTTTTTTTGAAAGTTTTGGGACATATGGCTTTGAAACTTTTTATCTCTTGTTTATATAATAACCTATCTGTAAAAGATACAAAACTCTGCACTATTTGGGGCTGAATTAGGGCCCTTTTTGGATTTTGAAAATTGGTTCTTTTTTCGTACATCCAGTTTTGTAAAAAATTTTTTTAAAATAGGCTTTAAACTTTGAACAATGTTTATTTAGATTTCCATCGGGGCAAGGAATACATTTGACTGATTTTGGCCATTTTTGGGCTTAAAAAATTGGGTTCATACTTCCCATTTATGCAAGATTTATGAAATAAAAGAAATACGGAACATTGTTTGGGCTAATCTTTTATTTCTTTGTCTAATATCTTGGAAATATTTTGACCCCATTTTAAATAAATTCTTCGAATAGCGAGCGCGCTGCACGAACGTCTTTTTTGATTCATATTGTGGAAGAAATGAAGGGGAGGTTTTTTTCTCCCATGTTGCCATAAGACGCCAAAAATTATACTTCAACAACCCCCAAGGAAAAGCTTTGCTTGCAATTAATAAAGGGATATTGTAAACCCCGATTGGCGATTTATGAGATTTATTCCAAAAATTTTTCTTAAAAAGTGAAGAAAAAAATCGTGTCAAAATTGGAAACGACAGGGGAAAGTTATTTCGATTTTTCTGATACGAAGAGCCGTGGAAAGTCGTTGAAACCGTACTTTATCAAACAGAAAACAATTGCTTTTCCCAAGGGAAATAGGGAGCCAGGGAAAAATTGGGGTATTTGAAAGTCCCAGTACTGCATTTCAGGTAGGTCAACTTCCAGTATTATTTTGTCAAACAAAAAAGTCACACCATCTTGAAGATACCCTGACCCAAACTCGGGAGAAAAGGTAACCTTGTTGTCTTCGACCTCGCGGGGGTGCAAGGTGTAACACTATTTATCTTGATAAAAGGGGCCAAGGGGGCGCCCAAGACTACACCGAAAAAGGGGAAAAGAAACGTGCGTTTCCGATCCGGGGACAATAAAAACTTTGATTCAAAAAGGGCGGGCCAATACATTGATGATCTTCTAACGTGACACTTTTTCAATTATTATCTTTGTCTTTCAAAAAGGGTTTTTCATAACAAATCAAAGAAAAATTATTTAGTGACATACTGAAAAAACCCCTTGTTTTTGTTGTTTTTTTATTTTTACATCTTAGAAACATTGCAAACATCTAAAATAATTTATAATTAGAACGATTAAAAAAAAGAAAACAGCAAAACAAAAACTATGAATGTTGATTCTTCCTTGTTGTAAATTTTGAGAAATAACCAGAACACAAAAGAAAAATAATTTCTGTACCGATATTTCGGGGGTAAATCACTGCCCGCCGTGGTGACTTTTTTGCTTCACGTGACGATAGAAGGAAACATACTGAAAGGAGAAGCTGAAAAATGGGGAAAAATCCACCCATCGTCCGGTTTGGGCGAGGGTCCCTTTTTTTGATTTAATGCCTTTTTGACACGCGTTGGATGTAGGGCCTCAAATGTTATGACCTGGGGTTCTCTGGTTTGAAAAAATTCCCAGTTTGCTGACAATGTTCTATAGGCCGATTGGGATCTACCCATATGCTCTTACAAATGTCTAAAGCTTTTCCCTTTTCCCCCAATACCCCCTTTTTAAAATTTTTTAAATTTGGTGTAATAACGCCAAAACTGTAAGTGAAATGATTTTTTTAAAAATCAATATCTTCATTTATTGAAAATTTTTGAAAAGAAAATATTAATACAAAATTAATTAGTGGGTTTTAACGTCCCCAAAACACAGTTGTAGGAATATGGGACTTCCGTCTAATAATTTGGGGTTGTAAAAAACCAAACTATTTTATGTATTTTCCCCCCCGAATTTCACAACTAGGAAAGGCCCCTAAAAAATAAAAAGATAAACTTGTTTGTTTGTGTGTCAGAAAAAAAGGCGTAAGCTTTTGTGTTTCAAAGGGGGAAACATATGATCTTACCGGGAAACCCCGAAAAAACGAACAAAAAAAATACTTTTAAGGGTCGGTTTTGATTGAGTTTATGTAAGGATTGTATTTTGGAATGAAAAATTATTTTGACGACATCAACACCCCAGTTAGAAAAGGGCGCCTTAATGAAAAAAAAAAAGGGAAGGAACCAAAAAAAAAAAAAACAGTCCATCAAAAAACGCAGGTGTAAATTTTTTCCCTAAAGAGGGGGGTGAAAAAAAGCAAATTAAAACCTCCCCCCCCAAAAAAAAATAAATCCTTAAAACATTGAAAGACAAAATGATTTGGGGGGGAAAGACTAATTTTATAAAAGGAAAAGGGAAAAACCACTGAAAAAAAAAAAAAAAAGTTTTCAAAAAATTTGGGGGTTTGTTTTTGGGTTTTAAAAGGAGGGGGGGAAACAAGAACTCGAGCCACCCTTGGGGGGGAATAAAATTTTAAAGTGAAAAGTAAAAAAAAAAAAAAAAAACCAAAAAAAAAAAAAAAAATAAAAAAAAAAAAAAAAAAAAAACAAAAAAAAAAAAAAAAAAAAAACTTAGGCTAAACTAAATATTAAAACATACACCCCCAAAACAAAATGTTCTTTGAACAATTCGAAGAGACAAAAAATTGAAGCTTCGATTGAACCACGGGAAATTTTAAATCGCCCCACACACCAGAACAATGCTGAAAACAAAAAATTTTTTTTATTTTTTTTGATGTTAACCCAATTCAACATTTTTTTTTAAAACCCGTGACAATAGATTACTCCTAAATGCTATACCATCTCCCAACCTCCCCCTTGCTTTGAGCTAAAACTCCGGGTCGGTTGGGAACAAACGATACCCTCTGAAAAAGAGATTTGGGAAAAACTTCATCCTGCCCAGAAAACCAAAAAAAAGTGTATCGGGGGGAAGTTTTGATCACCTTGCTCTAGGATGAAAATACACTCAAAAGAAGACGAACAACGCCTTCCATTTGCGCGTCTTAAAAATTCTAGGCATCACCTGGCAGACCGGGGCCCAAAAAAGGAGACTAGCGCAAGCAAAAATACCCGCAAAATTTATCCTTATCTCCCCCAAAGACGTTGGTTTATCGAAGCATTTTGGAGCCGGATCGTAAGAAACCTTGTGTGTAGCTCGCCTTTGGCTCGAGACCTGCCCCTAGGCCTCCTCGATTAAAGGGTAAATTAAGGGAGACCTGAAGGGCCGCCCATTTATCCTCATCTGGGAAAACCCCAATACTGACCCTGACGCTTGGAGATTCCCCAAATGCTTAAGAGAGTGAGAGAAGGGGGAGAATCATGGGGGCGAAAGAGACGCAAAACTCAGAGGCAGAGTCAGTGCCCACAAAGACTGATACGGCTTCGTTGCAGTAACTGCAACAAACAGTGCCACTTTTAGGGCGTTTGGCAAAACAGGGGCCCATAAACGGGGTAAACCAAGGGGCCCAAATCCTTGTCCTTTTGAAACAGAAGATGTACTCCTATCTAACATTCATAAGTCACTGAAAAAAAAATACATCATTTAAATCATACTTGCCTCTTTCAAGTTTTTGAAACTTTTATATGTCGTCGAACGAAGAAAAAAGTTCAGCATTTAACTGCAAAAAAAAAATGATATTGTATGATAAAAGTGTTCGTTAAAAATTTTTCAAAGGGAATTTGGTTTGGGTTTTACGGGAAGTTTTTTTTTTTCATTTCCCTTAAAAATTTTTTTTTTACTTTTAGAAACTTGGAAAATTACAGAAAGATTAGCTAGAGTAAGGATACAACACATTAGGGGCTATAATCATTTTCCCCCCTTTTTTTCATTGATTTGATAACTTTTCAATTTTGATATACATTTTTCAGTAGGCGAATTGATTTTTAAAAGTTTTGTTCATTCAAATACTCAGTTAAAATGAGGTATATTAGCAGTTTTTCAATACTTACACTTTTAATTGTTTTGCTTTTACCTTACTATTTAACTGTTGCAAAATTTGTTTCCCATTCCAAAACATACTGAGCTCTTTTTTGCCACGCTGTATTTGGTACTTCTCGAAAAATTTTTGGGAAATACGTTTTAAAATGAAAACGAATAAAAAAATTTTTTTTTTTACAATAAACATAAAAGTTATCGAAAAATAAAAATTTGGGAACATTTTGGGGTGCAAAATTTCCGTAAAAAATCGTTTCTTTTTGCCACCCAGTATTCGGGAGCTTTAAAACTTTTTTTTTTATTTTTTTCTTTTACTTTTCATTACAGGGTGTATAAAAATGCTTGTTATTAACGTTGTAAAAAAAATTTTATATATACTTTCGTCCATGGGCACAAATTTTTAAGCTTTTTATAACTTTCAATAAGCTGTGTGAAGTTTCTAAACGAACACGACATACAATTTAAACAAACTCAAATTCTTTCACACGCGAATCGACTTAAAAAATTTGGCAAAAAACGAATACAGCATTTGGGGATTAAAAAAATCAATTTTATTCATACGAGATAAGACAAACGGCATTGAAAAAAATGAATGCTGCAAAAAATGAAAAACAACATTTGAAAAAAGAATGTTTCCAAAACCATTAAAAAAACAAAAAAAATTTGAAATTTTACAACACAATTGAATAGACTTTAAATTGGGTAAAACGAACGACTACGAGATGGCATTAAAAAAAAAGAATGTCGTTAATACGCAAAAATGACAAAATATTAAAAAAAAAATGTCAAACGCTTTAAAAAGATTTAGTCTTTCAGTAGCGCAAAAAAATACCCCATAAAAAACATGAATTTTGCGCAAAAAAGGGGGATACGACATAAACATTTAATATCGTTTTTTTATGCGCATACGACTGTCGCGTAAAAGAAAAAATTGAATTTTTTTTGAATGTCGTTTTTCCCCCCCCAAATTTACACAGCTTGGAAAGATGTATTTGGGGATGATCATTTTTTTTAAGAACACTTTTGTATTCCATTGTCAATTTTTTCATTCAGTTTAGTTTTGAAAGTAAGACAATACCAAAAAATATAAAAAATGACAAACAAATATTTTCCTTACTATTGTTTTTCGTGAGGGGTTGAGTTCCCAAAGTCCTGCAAAAACAATTTGAGTACCTCATTTTCAATTTTGGGTAACAATTCATAGTACAAAACATTATTCAAGCAAAATTTTTTAAAAAAGAAAAAATAAAGTAATTATTTTATTACTTTTTCAGTTTAAAGATAACCTTGAGAAAGAAATAAATTTCCCAAACCCGTTGACAATCTTGAAATATACTATTTCATTTCGAAAACTTTTCCGTTTTAAAATTTTGATCACAGGCTATTAACAAATTTGAATCTTTATTGTCCCCTTAAAAAAGCTCAACAAAAATAAGTTAACATCAGCGCCACTTTCATTTTTACAAAAACTTGCTCTAGTCTGTTCACCGTAATTACAACAGACCATACGCGGGTAGTTTTATGAGCGCGGGGATACGCGATTTTTCTTGCATCCCGTATATATTTTTAATTCCGTACGATCAAAACTAAACTGAATACGAGAACTACTGCAGCGCAACACCGGTATTTTGCGCGAAATGTGGTGGGTCGGGTAATTTTCAGGGAAGAGAATGACGATATAATGTTACATTCAGTAATTTCTGCATTGAACTGTTTTTTTTGGTTTAACGCCGTTTTTTTCCTATTTCTTTAGTAAAGGGGGGAAGTTAACCCAACCGTGTTTCTGGATTTTACCCGTACAAACTTTCTCCGAAAGTAATGCCAAAATTCCCCCCATGAATTTTCGGGGTGGAGGACGAATTATTTTAGACACAAGTTTCCCTCAAATGTCACGGAAAAAAGCCCCGCCCCCTACGAATTTAACTGATGAAGTTTTTAAAAATAATGAATTGATGTTATTTTTATTTTTTATTTTTATGAGCTATAATTTTTAAAAAATGTTTTTTTAAAGATCATTTTAAACACTTCCATTTGCATTGCATTTCCATCTGTCAAGTTTTTTGTGAAAAAAATGCCCAAATTTTGGGAAACAAATTGTTTATTTTGAATTTTGGAATAATTTTTTTCTTTACCTTACAAAATTTTTTAGGGGGGTAATCAATTTGCCATAAAGATGCATGACTTTACCAAAAAATCGAGAAATTTTCTATTCAGTCAGGTTCTAATTTTGTACTATCCGAATTTGTTACTTTTTCTTAAAAAAATATCATCAAATTTTTACAAACTCCTCGCAAAAAAATACTATAAAATTTATAGTTCATCCATCTGATACTTTAAAGTCGTAAGACATTTTGAAAAAATTTTTTGCATTGCAACGTCCCCCTCTTAACGAAATTTTTTAAGAGGAATAGGATTTAAACCCTTTGGATAAAGTGTAAGTGCACACGTTTTTGCTAGTTTGGGGTTATTGTTTTAAAAAAAATTTTCTTACTCCAACACACTAAAAACGGACCCAAAATAAACATTTTGAATGAAGAAATTGTTTCAATTTAAAATACGTAATTCCCCTTTAAAGCTGCCAAAAAAGTTTGTCACCCACCCTTGAAGAAATGAAATTTATAGGGAATCCTTGGGTTTTTTTTTGTGTTTTTTTCTTCGTTAAAAAAGCCATTCAGTTTTTTTTGTTTTAGTTAATTCTTTGTTTGGGCCATCGCAGAATTTTTGTTCATATAAAATTTATACTGCTAGCCAAAATTTTCTACAATCCTTTACCCGTAAAAAATAAAAAGGGGGTTTCAGCGTGGTTCCGGGAAAAGCCTTTCAAATTCCTGTTTATTTTCCCTTTTCCCAAAATAAATTTTCCCAACCCATTAAATACGAAACTTCTTTTTTGTTCGGTTGAAATCTTTTAAGCAGGTTTTACTGGTTTGTATTAGAAAAAAAGAAAAAAAATATTTTTCCAGAAATAGGCATTAATTTATTGTTACGATTTGGAAATTCATCGTCATCAAAAACCTAACGAAAAATATGAAAAACCCATTTGAATTCAAATTGGGCAATGTTATTTCCTTTTTCTCCCACTATTTGAAGAAAAATAGAGCTATCCCACACCCCCCGCGGGTCGGTCACACCTTGGGTTTAAATTTTTTGTACCAGCCACAATTTTTGACAAATCTTTTGAATAAAGTTTTAAAAACAACACTTTTTTACCCTCATCAGGCCCTTAAGGGAAGACAATAACCCATCAAGGGTTTTGGGTGAATTATGGCCCTTTTGACTTTAAAATCATGGTTAAGTTTTTTGTACCCCATTTTGACAAAATCTTTTAGATAAAACTTTGAAACTTTCAAAATTTTTACCACCCCCATGGCCATTATAGGGAAAAGACAAACTCCATCATGGATTTTGGGTGAATTTGGCCCCTTTCGACTTAGAAAATCTGGTTAGTTTTTTGTACCATTCATATTTTGAAAATCTTTTTAAAATAAGCTTTTAAACTTTCAACACTTTTTACCACCCATGGCCAGCTATAGGCAAGGTATGTAATCACAGGAATTTTTGGGTGAATTTTGGGCCCTTTCGACTTGAAAACTTGGTTAAGTTTTTCTACCCTTCAATTTAGAAAATTTTTGAGATAAAGTTTGAAACTTTAAAACTTTTTAAAAAAATCACCCCGTCCTTATAGGGAAGAGCACAAACCCACAAGGATTTTGGGTGAATTATGCCCTTTTTTCTTAGAAAATAGGGTTAAAATTTCGTCCCGTTTTTATATTTTGACAAAGTCTTTTTAATAACTTTTAAACTTTCAAAACCCCCTTTTTCCAACACATGTCCAGTATAGGCAAGAGTACTAACTCCATAAGATTTTGGTGAAATATGGCCCTTTTGACTTGAAACTTGGGTTAAATTTTTTGTACAGTTCATTTTTTTGTAAAGTTTTGCATAAATTTTCTTTTTAAAATTTATCCTGTTTATTAATAGTCCTTCTTAGGGAAAAAGAACTAACTCTGTCCCCCCCCCCTTTTAAATTTTGGGTGAATTTGGCCCTTTTTTTGGGCTTTAAATTGGTTTTGTTTTTCATACAATCCATTTTGTAAAACTATTTTACATAGGGTTTTAACTTTTAAAACTTTTTTTATCATTTTTATTTCCGCTGTAGGCAAAGACATAACTATTTTGGCTGAATTATGGCCCTTTTTGGGCTTAAATTTGGGTCATATATTGCCTTTGGCAAGATTTTTCGAAATCAAAGTAATACGAACATTTTTTTAATCTATTTTTTTCTTTTTTCTGAAATGGGAAATATTTGACCCCCCTTCTTCTTTCTTCGAAAAGTCGAGCGCGCTGTCATCAGACAGCCTTGTGATTTTCTTTGATTCAAACAGTAAGATAAATTTTGGGCTGGGGATAAATGGGGAAAATTCTTTATTGAACACTTTTAAAACATTTACTCGGCACAGATCCTACATTCATGCCCCCAGGCCAAGCATAACATTTCACTTCCAGCCCGTCTCATCTAAAAAAAGATTTTTTCAATCCTACATTTTTACTGTTTCCCAAAAATTATTTAAGGTATTTCCGTTTGGGTCATTTTTTTTCTGCAAGGGAAAATTTTATCAAACCGTGATTTTTCAAAACTTTAGAATGACTTAGAAAAATTTAGCAATTAAAAAGTAGGGTGTGTGCTTGATTTTTTTCTAACTGATTTGAAAAATTGGGCCCCACGCAATTTTCATTATGGGGGTCTAGGGAAAAAACCCCAACTTTTATAACATTTTTGCTTAAGAAATTTTTTTCAATGTAATTTTAAGAAACTTCTCCCCTCGTAATAAACTATTGTCTATAATGTGGGAAATAAAATGATGGTTTTATGTCTTATTTTTTAGAATTTTTACCATAAAATTATTAAAATGAACTGCCGTTTCAAGGGAATTTTAAAAAATAATTTTTTAAATTTTTTTAGTGCAGATTTTTTTAATACATTTTGCTCCCCGAGCCAAAAGGCCATGGGGAGCTTTTGTACCGCTCATTGTCCGTCGCCGCGTGTGGGTGGTCCCCAACATTTTCTAAAAAAAAACTTCTTCTTCAAAACCACTGGCAAATTTCACCCCAAATTTACAGGGAAAAATCCTTTAGTGGTCCCCCTTTTAAAAATTTTTCAAAAAATTGAATTCCATGTAGAACTCTGGTTTCCATGGGAACGAAAGGAAAAACTTAAAAAAAAATCTTTTTCCCAAAACCCCAGGCCAGGGCTTTGAAATTGGGGTAGATTATCCCATGTCCTCTTCAAAAATTTTCAAATTTCCCCCCCAGGGTCAAAAATTTTTGGCCCCCCCCCGGGCGGCACAAGGTTTATATAGACTTATAAGGGAAAACTTGAAAATCTTCTTTTTACAAAAACCCCATGCCTGGGGGTTTGATATTTTGGTATGTCATCATCGTGGTCCTCTACCCAATGTTCAAATTTCCCCCCCCGGGAAAAAAATGGCCCCCCACGGGGGTCCCAAGTTTTACAAGAAATATATAGGAAAAAAAAAGTTCTAAAATCTTCTAGTCGAAAAACAACACTTAACCTTTGATAGTTGGTTTTTTAAGCATTTCTTTTTGGTCCCAACCAAAAATTTTAAATTTTACCCCTTGGTAAAAGAGGGGCCCGCCCCGGGGGTCCAAAGTTTTATATAAATTGTAATAGGGGAAAAAGGCTAAAAATCTTCTTGTTTTAAACCCAAAGACCTAGGGGTTTTTGAATTTTTTAATGATTGTCTAGTAGCCCCCTACCAAAAAGTTTTTAAATATGCCCCTGGGGGGAAAAAGGCCCCCCCTGTGGTCACTTAGCATTATGGGGGGGATAAGGAAAAAAACTTAAAAAAAACTATGACCCCTTTTTTAAACTGTTTAAAAATAAATTTCCCCGATGACCCCCCAAAAAATATGTTCACTTTACGTGACCTTTACCTATGCCACTTCTTGTTTTTTAAGATCAGCCTTGAAATTTTGTGACAAACACAGTTTTTCCCCAAATCGTAAAAATGAAAATTTCATGACCAAGAATTGACCTACGACTTTTTTAATTTTTTTTCACATTTTGACATTTGTAAAATGTACTCATATTTCCAGGGTGAGGGTCCAGGGCTCATGACCCCATTCCCTTTTAATTTAAGAGAGATTGTAAAATGCCCTTTTAAAAATTACTCACGGTCCCCTAATTCATCAAAAGATTTTTATTTCCGTAAGCCCAGTCACTTCCGGTTTTTCCAACGTGCAGAACACCCTTAAGACAAAAGCTTCTGTTTATACTAATAAAATTGGTGCTTTTTGTTAGGCAAAAAATCAAGAATATATATAATTCCAAATGCATCAAATCCCTTTTAGAGAATGATCCATGTTGATTTTTAAACATTGTATGTTATGATAACGTTACAAATGAAAGTCATTAAGTCACTGTTTATTGATAAAGTGGAAAAACGTGTTAATTTTTAGTTTTAAAAAAAAATTTTTTTTAAAAAAATGCATGCAAACTTAAATTGGCTCTGTATAAAAGTTGGAACGAAACTTTTATTTCAAATTTTGTGCTAAATACTAAGTGAACGTTTTATGACAATCCAAAACGTAACTTAAGGGGCTGGCTTTTTTGAGCAAGGATTTGATAGTAGAGTCGTCATAAAAGTAATAAGCCTTTTCTTTTAATAATTATAATAAATATAATATATGTATAATATGATACACTTTGTTTAATAATAGAAAAATCGCAAAAAAACAATAAAAAAAATATAAAGTTAAAAATTAAACAGGGCTTAAATGTAATCCATGAAATTTCACATGGTTGTTAAGATATGAACTACAAATTATATTAAGAAATATCGTAAAAATATACTTCATTCAAGAAAAATTGCAAACAACATTACTGCACTAACTAAAAACAAAATATGTCAAAATTCTTATAAATTTTGAATAGTACCAAATACAGTTAACTTTATTTAAAAGGACCCTCAAGGGGGGCTTTAATTGGTTCTTAATGAAAGGTCTCTTAACACAACACTTCTTTTCTTCCTTGATAAAGGGGGGTTTTTAAAAAGGGTTTTTCCTTAAAACCAAATTTGTCTTTAAACAGTGGTCTCTCGAGAAGTTGATGAAAGTGTATACTATAAAATAAATTAAAAACCATTAAAGACTTAAGAATAATTTATTTACTAGGGCATTAAAAACGAAAAAATATTTAAAATATAAAAAAATGATTAAACTTTCCCCGGGGTATTCCAATGCCTTTGAACAACACGGAAGTAGCTTTTGCACTTGCAACGTAGCTCAAAGGTTTTTAAAACCCTTTTTGAATCATACGAAATTTCCGAACAAGTATAACTTAGTACAATTTTAGAAATTAGTTTAAGATCATAGGGTAAACCTCAGGGCTTATATTTGTAGCAAAAGTCTGTACCAAATTTTTAAAGATACTTTGTATTAAGCATGAACTTTTTCAGAAAGCGACTCAGCAAAATCAAGTTTAAAATAAATAAGTATAATTAAATTAATAATCATTTGTTTTCACATTTATTTTTTTCCCAAAACATTTATTACGTTTTTCGAATTTTTTAACATTTATTCCAAAGATTAAGGTATCCCAAAACGTTTGAACAATTGACAAAAATCCTTCTGCGTCTCCCTTGCCTTTTTTTAATTTTTTGAATGATAATTTACTTTTTTTATAACGATTTCCTTTTTCTCTTATAGGGTTTTCCCCAAAAACTAAGAATAAATTTTTATACCTAGTGCAAGGTTTAGTGCCCCTAATTTTGAAATATTAAAATTTTCATTTTTAAGCTTTTTAACGTTTTTAAAATGTTAAAGTCTGACCAGACTACACTTTTTTTAAAAGGTTTCATTTAAAGTTTTTGACTTCACGGTTTTCCAAATTTTAACCCAATAGCTGCCCCAAAACCCTGCAAGGGTTTGTATCTGTAAAATAAAAAGCAAAATGTTAACAATCACATTACGGATTACAAACTTAAATTGCTTTTTAGACAGGTCTTCATCACTTGTAAAAATTTATAAATAAAAGACTAGCATATTCTTGATCTTAAAAGGGGTAAAACACAATGCCTTCTATAATTGATTTTGATGCTTTCCCGGGGGTATCTGACGAAATTCCCAAAGTCATTTCAATTTTATTGAACAATTTTACTCATTTTGGGGTCTGTTTTTAGATAAGTAATTGGTTTTCCTAGGGGGAAAAAAATTTGACCCTGGGTTTTTTTTTAAAAATTTCATGAAAGAAAATTTTATTGAGGTTTCTCCCTTTAACCCAAAGCAAATCTTTAAATACCTTTATATCAATCAGCTACTACCGATACATGTTTTCATTCAATAGAGGGGCAAAATTTTTTTAACTCCCGGTACCTCGCACCTTTTGTACATCTGCCTAAAACGTAACAAGTACTTTTAAAGACATGCTCCTTTTTTCAGATTTTCCCCTTTTAAAGGGTTATTCTTCTATGCCATTTTATGTTTTCTTACTTATTAAATTCACAGCTATCTTCTGTAATAACGCAAAGTTGCCCAACCTTTAAACATTACTTATAAAGAAGAATTAAATAAAAAGGAAATTTCACATAAAGAGGGTATGTTTAAAAAATGATTTTTAAATACCAAAACATCTTTTGCAATCATTTATCGCTCTGGTTTTTACCTTTAGTTAAAACAAATTCTGACATTTACTGAAATCTCCACAAATTTATGTACCCCACATAAACTCCCAAAATTTTGATTTTGTATGGTACCAAACTGCGCGATCTTTGACAATTTTTTTTTCCGCGAAATTTGTACAAAATACCTAATCGAAAAAGTTCCCTACATTTTTATCCAACACTTTTTAGATTGGCCACTTTTAACCAGTATAAAACAGCCCGTAAAGAATGTATACGATAAAATTCATCCTTTTTTTAAAAACAAAGTAAAATTTATCAGAATTTAAAAGGATCAAAAAAGGGTCACTGTTTATTTTAAATCTTAATTTGTTTTTTTGGGTTTTACGCCGTTTTTTTCGACAGTATTTTATCAGGGGAAGGGTGGCACCCAGCCACATGACTAAAACGGCCCCGATATAGGTATAATGTCGGAATGTCGGGAAATGGTCGATGTAGCCGCGCGGGCCATTTTGGGTAGTAAGAGTTTTAGATTTCAAATTCGCCTTCCCTTCAACGTCTCTCATATATATTTTGGGTAAAAACGCCCGCCCGCGGATTTTAAAAACACACTTGCACTAAGTTTCCCTGTAAACCGAAGCCAAGACTTCGCTTTTTTACTAGGAAAAAAAAAGCTTTGTTTCAGGATTTCGCTTATCAATTATTTGATTACCAAAAAATAAATTTAAATAAATTTTTATGCCCCAAAAAAACTACAAAGGGATAAGTAATGAGGTTTTTTTAGGGGGAATGATTTTAACTAAATACAAGAATTGAAAATGGAAAATAAATTTACAACTGATTTTGAAAACTTTTAGATTTTGTTCAAACAAACTTTTACGGCAATTTGGTCCCCAGGCTTTATCGATTATACCAATTGGCCTTTTTGTCGTATGAAATGAAATTTTTAACGTCGAAATTTATTCACGAAATCAAACTTATTTTTTTACTCACTTTCCACAACCGGGATCAAGCGAAATCTGGTTGGGGGACATGACATGCAGTCATTTCTTAAAAAGAAAAAATTCGCGCGATTTCATTTGGTGGAAAATTTTTTTTTCACACCCAAAAAGACAATCGTTTCGTCGGACATTAATCACAAATGCTTTAATTATAAAATAAAATGTTTCTAGTAAGGGGAAAAATTTTTTTGAAGTACAAAAATTTTTAGTTATGTAATATGGAGACTTTTCCGTTAGCCATATGGGATAAAATCCATTTTAAAGACGGAACCAGACCCGGGAAGAGACATTGTGGGTTAATTCCCCTTGATTCTTCATTTACAAAAAAAGTCATCTTGAAAATCGGGGTGACCCTAAAACCCCACCCCCACCCCCACCCCCCCCCCTCCCCCCCCCCCCCCCCGAAAAGGGGGGACCCCTCTTTAAATTTTGGTTTCCCCCTAACAAAAAGTTTTGGGTCCGCAGGCTTTTTCTTTTAAAATATATATTAAAAAACATATTGTCCCCCGAAAAAAACGGTGCAAATCCACATAAAAGTGATGACCTTTTTATTACATTCCCCACAAATATTAATTTTTTCAAATTTTCGTTCTGTTACAAAACAGAAAAAAAAAAGGGAAAAAAATTTTCCGAAATTGCAAAAACAAATCAAACTGACGCCTTTTTTATTTTCCCCGAAAATTATATATGTTCAAAAGAGATTTTCAAAAGAGACATATAATTACACTATATTATATTTTTATTTATATTTAAGGGAAAAAAAAAAATAAATTTTTATTAAAAAAAAATTTTAAAATAATAAAAACAAAAAACTTTACCTCCCCCTTAACAGTATTTTTTTAAAAAATAAAACTAGTTACGCCTACGGCTATCATTTACTACAGTAAAAGGTTGCCAAAAAAAAAAAAGGTCAAAAAAATGTAAGGAAGGGTCCATGGTATATTTTACTGGAAATTTTGTTACCTAATTGGGAACGATTCAAAAGTGAAAGGCAAGAACAAAAAGCTCCGTTTATGTGCATTTTTTGTGTATTTCAGTAACGTTTTATGTAATTTGATTTCTTGTTGTCCAATATTCTTTCTTTTAAAACGGCTAAATAACCATTGATATGTAAACAAAATTTATGCGATCGTGATACACAAATGCTTAAAACATTTTTGGGGAATTTTTAAAAGTACTGCGTTAATTTTTTTTGATTTTTAAAGCATGCATGCCATATAAATTTATTTTTTACATATTCAGAATTGAAAAACGTTCGTTGTCATTAAACCGATGTTGAAAGGCAAGTATAATTTAATGAGTTTTATATTTTATAATGGATTCCTAAGATTTGAAAAAGTCTTTTATTTCGCCCTTTATAAGGATAATGCAAATGATTTTTCGAAAGAGTATATATATGTTAGTTTTGTTTAAAAAGTTTTAATACGTTTCAGTTATATGCATACTATATTCAATTGTAAAGGAAAAGCCCAGACTTGCGATTCTCTTTTTTTCTAAATTTGATTTGTACATATAATGTTCTTTTCTGCTCATGTCATTCAGTTCAAGGTATGTGTATGGTAATTGTTTGCCTCACCGCTAGACTTAACAATTCAACCATGATGTATTTTTTACAAAACTATGTTGTGGTATAAAACACAGATCCAAATGTATTGATGGAGGCATAGCCCTGCCGTATGCAATATAAAAAAATATGTTATATGAAGTTACACTTTACATACATTGTATTCCCATATTGGTGAATCTTGTAATTGTTAATCAAAAATACCGGAAAATTGCGCAAAACACAATATTTTTCATAGATATTTTGCAATCCAAGAATGTATGATATCAATATACTTTTATAATGTTTCTGCTAAAGCGTGTCAGACATTCTTCTTGCAATGAAGCTATGAAAATGAGTGTAAAATGTCAGGTATGAAATACTATACATATCACAATTTAATTGCAGTGACACATCACTACCATATAATTAATAAAGTTGGATTTTTAATCTATAGAAAGACATTATATTAAGAACCTTAACAGAGAGAAACATGTGTAGTCATTCTGTGCTTCTAACCCGGGAACCATGACTTTCAGAATTGGGCTGTTTTTACTGAGCTAACTGCATGTACTATAGCATCCTCTGTGATACATAGTCGAAGAAACGCGTTTTCGGATATTTTGATAAACAATTATGTTTAAATGTAAATTTAATTTTTGTCACAATTCAGTTTTTTTCGACCTCTATATAAGCTACAAATCCTTGTTATTACTCAGACGAAATTAGCATATTCAGATCCAGACTGCTCATGATTTATGCTAGATATACATTTTATGTACATTTTGGTGGTACTGGAACATTTAAGCCATGTTGTTTGAAATGAACAAGTTCAAATATATCACAACGCCAAATCCCTCCTGTTGACTGTTTCAAAACATTTCAATGTGCAGGTCTATGTCAAAACATTAGGTGTATGCAGGTGTATGAAATAGTGTCAAACTATCGAAAATACATCTATTGTTATGCATTTGCTTGATACTATATATCGGTTTCATTACTATAAACTGAGCATTTCCTGAAATCAAGAAGTATGTCGCGTATCGTATCTGTATGTCGTTTGGTCTTATGAGTAATGATATTATTCATGATATTGCTGCAACAAAATCAGTCATTCAACAGAAAAGGTTTTCTTTTACAAATCTGACATAAAAACATCAATGCATCACTGGTGTGCGCAAAACAAATATTGCATACCTCGTATGACGAACCTATCTGAATTGTAACTTTTCGCCAAATTTCAAACCTCAAATTTTGAGAGAACATTTCGTTTATTTGTTGTTCTTCTCGCGACATCTCACACATCAAGTGTTACTGTAAATTTCTGTCATAATTATTTTGTACATTGATGTTATAGGGTGGACGGATAGCTTAGTGGTGTGCACACTGGGAGTTTCGATCGCAGGCAGCTACTCGGGAATTTTCAGAAACGCTTTTCAGTGTTTCCCACCCAATTAGAGGTGTACTGGTCAGGAGCCGAGGCAATCCTTGCGTGTATCAGTCCTATACACTGGGCACGTTAAAGAACCAGGCTGTGTATTAGCAACGAGCTAGGCTAAGTTAGCCGGACAAGCCTGTGTCTGATTTCTGATCTCTCTGTCGTGGGGTATTTGTTAATACCCATGTTGTACATGAATATGTATAAAGGGCTATAAGAATACAGTTCGCAGTGTTTATTTACTTCTGGAATTACTTTAGCAACCGAACATATAATAATTGATATAAACCGATAATATCAGCAAAGAATATCATCCAAAACACAAACGCATTTAAAATGTAATAGCCATTGTCTTGAAGTCGCCACAGTGCAACAAAACCCGTACACTATCCTAGGTTTAATGTACTTAACGTTCTACTTAATCTTCTGAACTTAGGTTTTATAACGTGTGTTTCATTGTTGTGATTCTGTATCAAATGACCGAGTAGGTTCTTTGCAATGTCATTTAGCATGATATGTGCATTAGTCAGGCAGAATAATATACGAGATATGGAATTGAATTGGTGACCTATAAAACCAACGTAACGTACGTGTAATTTTTAGAAAACCGCCTTTTTTATGAAACTCGAATATATTTAGACTGCGGAAATACTGTACAAAATCTACAGGTAATTATTTGTATATACATTCTGTAAAAAGCACACCCAAATAAAAAATGGATAAACTACAATTTCTAATTGATGATATCTTTACAGTGATGCCGCAAGAGGCAGTTTCTCAACATCTGATACTTGGAATAGTAACAAGATTAAATCCAACAAAATTATAACGGTCATGCTTGCATGTTCAGTAAACATGCTTTATTCATATTAAAAGCATACCGATGCGATTGTTGGTGTTTTTTTTTTCACTGAACATTGTTAGTTCTCCAAGATGGCATATATGAGTGGCGACAGTTACGTATGTCACATTTTAACATTCCGTTGTTCACTAAAGGTCAAAATCATCAACATCTACAATAAAAGGAATCTATTGGAACCCAAAACATTTTTAGTGGAACATTAATTGGCTCGATTTATTGAGAAATATCATTTGATTTAAAAGTATTACATTTATACGTTTCGTGTCTATAGTCTGATATGTTTGCAAAAAATCATATTTCCATAAAAATATATAAAATTAAAATTAAATTAATTAAAGTTGTTAACACAATTGATTGATAATATCTTATCAGAAAAGAATTTTTTTTTACTAACTTTATAACTTATGAAAGCCGGTGGAAATGTAGCTAAGATGAGCTGGTTATCTTAGTCCCTTCATTTTGTATAAATCGTCATATCGGGAAAGAGTGTTACAGCAAGCCTTTTTTTTTTTTACTTAGAACTGTTATATAAGGAAATGTCTAAAATCTGACAGTCAATATTGAAACATTTGAGTGCAATTTCATTCGAAGCCAATGATAGTTTCAAAGAGGGAGGGTTCCGTAATTTTCACGCACAAGGTTTATCAAATTGAGTTAGAAAGTGATATCCGTTCTTAAAGAATGAGTGCATTAAAGGCTTCAGTAGATGAAGCTTTGCCAAATTTCTGGAATACGAAATCGAAAAACTAAAAACTAGAGAGCTTACAGAAACTGGCCCAAATACAATTAGGTTAAGTATAATAAACAAAGAAAATATAATACATTTACATAATTAATTAGACCTTACGTCATTTGATACAAAAACATCGCACTTTATTTCTATTCTCATATATTATGACAAGATGCCGTCTTACATCAGACTGAGAAACACTGGGCTTCTACTCTGTAATCATTTAAAGCTAATGGAAAGGTTGTTTGTAGATATTTAATCCATTTAAGTTCAGAGACATGTCTAAGTTTAGCCTTGAAACCAGGGGCCGTATTCATTAAGCATCTTAAATATAAATTTTGACTTAAGTTCAAGATTTTACTTAAGTTTGTTGTGATTTCAGCTTAAGGTATTGGACCCCTAATAGTAATGTTTAAAAAATGGCATTTGCTTGGTATATTCTTAAAGTTGCCCATGTTTCGCACTGTGTTGCAAATTTTAAACAACTTTTACCGTGCCGTTTTTTGTAAATTTTGTATAATTTATTGTATTTCGTCAAGCTCAAGTAGAGACAAATTTCAATGTGATGGCCACTATCTAAAACATTTGCCGAGAATTCATTACAGCATTAATTTTGATAAAAGAAACATCAAACTATTGTTAAACAATTATAAAACACAAAATAAAACTGTAAATATATTTTTTTTCTAGGGTGCCTCAAGTTAACAGATTTAATGAGACAGAATTCTAACTGCAACATTGAAACATTAAGGTCGAATCCTGTGGGTCTGTTTTGAATTTTGCTTAAAATGTAAAGGTATTTAAACTTATACTGAAAAGTAATTTATAATTATTTGTTCATTTTGTTTTACGTTGTTAATTTTTAGTATTTTACAACGGTACATTATCTTGTAACATTTTAATGAAAAATAAACAATAGTAACCGCATAATACACTTGTTTTGTCTTGATATTGTATATTATTGCATTTTATATCCGGGATGTAATTAATTACTTCTTTTGGCGGAGGAAGTCCAAATGGGTCAAAGTACAAAGTATTAAAGTAACAAACCCAGTGTGTTCCAGACCCAACAGAGTCGTCCAAATTTATAATTCCACATTCTTTATTTAATTTTGTTTTTGGTAAATTATTTCTACTAAATACACCCCTAAAGTATTTAATTTTCAATTGTTTAACCCATTGTTCAATTTCAAAGTGAGAAATAGGTTTGTTTAAAAATTTTATTTTTTTTAACTATACGAATTCGTCTGTAAGGTCTCCGTTGAGAATCAATCTGTATACCTTTACCGCTTAACAAAGATGTAATCAAAGGTATTCCAAGACTAGCAGCCAACATGCCTAAAAACCCACCGTCTTGTTTTTGTTTTTGTGTTAATTTAATCACTCCAGATCCCACTAGTTGTTTTCTTTGATTAGGTGTAAGATATGGTGATATCATGTTTCTCTTATCATTAGCTACCGAAATCATACCATTTCCAAGTATTTTACTAACACTAGTACTGGTAAGTCCTGACAAAGCGCCGATGCCTAGAGGAGCTAATATTTTTGGAGCTATTTTTGCTGCCATTGGAAGAATTGTTTTTCCTATTAATCCAGCCAAATCTCCTAAAAATCCTCCATTTTGACCTTGACTGGACATCTGCTTTTTGGAAATTGTAATTTCTAATCCCTTTTTGTTTTTAAAGGATTTTTCAATTTGATTAATTTGTGTTTTTGTTAAAAGCAAAGGAAAGTTTCCACGTAATTGTTCATGTTTTAATCTAAAAGTGTGTGGAATTTTGTCATTGTAAGCTTTTGCTAAGTTTTTCTTTTGCCCATCTGTTAAATTTACATTATATTCAATATAATTTGATACCATTATATATTAAATTTATATTTTATTTAAACAATAACAAGTTCATTTCTAACAGGATTTATTTCAACTGTTTCTTCGTACAATACAATTGCGTAAACACGGATATTAGCTGCTGGCGGAATATTTAATTTAACTGTTAATGTAATATGCTTAGGATCTTCTGCAGTTCTTTCCTTTTTAAATTCTAAGTTAAAATGAACAAATCCAAACAAATTTTGAAAATTAAGTGACTTAAAGTCTATTTAAGAGACTTCCAGTAGTTTCATTATTTTGTTTATAATAATAATTAAGAACATCATCATAAATTCTAGGTATACTTGTATATTCCGTTTCGGGATAAAAAACACCGTTACCAACTTCAAGACGGCAAGATTCCAACATACAATTATTATTTGCTGCATTAACTTTAAATGTATCTAATAAATGTGGGTTATGTTCTTGTGAATTACTTTTATCAGGTCGTTGTAAATAAACAAACACATGTTCGGGTTTTGTTACACCAGCTGTTATTCTAAAAGTTATATTATTCTGTTGTGTATCTGTTGACTGTGTTATCATTTCTCGGAGATATTTCAACCCCTCGCATTCTTATATCTTTCAGAAAGTCCATAATCATTAAAAATTAAACGTGGAACCCACAAAATTAATTTAGTTACAATTACCCTACCTGCATCAGCAGTATTAGCTCTGTAAATTAATTCATCATCATTTGTTAATTGTAATGTTATTTGTATTTGACTTGGTGGTAACATGTTTTGTTCCAAACCTTGGATTAATACCTTTCTTGATTCAAAAACCTTTATTATACCCAGCTTGGTCATCCCTACTTTCAGCACTGGCGGTTTATCTAAATAAATAAATTCGTTTGTTCCAGTTGATTCTGCATAAGGATTAGATAGTTCAACTAAATTTTTTACATTTATTACCTTATATAAATTATTACAATCATAGACATTTTTTCCATTTTGTTTAACTATTAGCTGAACAATTATTGAAGCTGCATTATTAATTAACTCCTTGGGGCCGAAATGCGACTAAAGGCGCTATATTTTCTACCCCGGTAGCGTCGATATCCGACTATACGCGCGTTGTCAGGACTCCCCAGGACGGCGATTGACGAGTATAGTCGCGGCACCGAGATCATGCTGATTGCGTCAAATACTTTTTAATTTTTAATAATCTTGATAAAAGCAAAATTATTTTGCATACCGGCTATTATTTTTTAGATGTTATAATTATTAATTATGCAAATAATTAGTTTCCTTGTTAAAATAACTGTTTGTAAATATGCGGTAAAAGAAATAAAAAAGACGGACTCCTCTGTGTTTCGGTCATACTGTATTTCAAAAGATTAAAATATGTCGGCTGCCAGAGATTTTTCTTACATTGAAGAAAATATTTATTATCATGCTGATTTTGACATATCAGTTCCGTCGGATGATGATTCCGACGATGAAATTTCATTATCAGAGAAATGGATGGTCGGAAAATGTTAAGTTTTAGAAAGCTGAAAGATTCGTACACTTACATCGCATTAAATTCAAATGGATAAAAATAACACAGCAAAACATGTTTCATACATAAAAATGTGTGTAAATAAACGCTTTTTGCAAATTTAATAATTCTTCAAAGATGGGTGTAAATATTACAACTTAACTGTCTCAGTGCGTGTCACACAACGTTTGTGTACATAATTAATAATTAATTTACATCAAAATAAACCATCGATATCACTCAAAAATTGGTGTTAATTTTGAGTAATGCCGATGTAAATACTCTGTGTTAATAATGTATTTCTATTTATTGGAATTTAATGTGTTTACATGTGAAAAAAGTAATAAAATCGGAAATGTTCAAATATTTATTAAACGCAATAGGTGTGTAAAAAATGGTAAATGTTTCGAAGTGAAATTATTATTCTATTTGGATATAAGTTACGGACGAAAGTGGATATATATAAATATTTGTTCAAACTAGGAAGATTTTATAAGTATAGTTTGATTTACACCCATGTTATTAATATTTCCGTACATGATTTCAATTGACTGCATGCGAGTGTGATTATGATAAGATCAGATAATGTTCTTCGACGTCAGGTGGTAATTCTTATCTCGCCGCAGCATGTATATTATGATATTGGCCTCAGGGAGTTAAAACAATTTGATCTCCATCAGCATAATTATTACCATTAGCAAGTTTATTAACTTTAAAACTTACTTCAAAATAACCATTAAACCAATCAAAATATGAACTTCTATCATTAATTGTAAAGTGATACCCACTTTTTTGTTGTTTAACATTATTTCCCAGGACGGATATTAAAGGTGTATCTAATTGAATAGGAGTTAGTTCGTATCTTTCACAATATTGTTTTGTTCTAAACATGTATATTATATATATATTTTTTATTTTTTATAAATTAATCTGTTAATACGTTTACGCGTTCCAGAACCTGACAATATTTTATTTATTCTTATATTAATATCCTCCTCCTCATTATTTGAATGTGAAACTTTATAACTTATGAAAGCCGGTGGAAATGTAGCTAAGATAAGCTGGTTATCTTAGTCCCTTCATTTTGTATAAATCGTCATATCGGGAAAGAGTGTTACAGCAAGCCTTTTTTTACTTAGAACTGTTATATAAGGAAATGTCTAAAATCTGACTGTCAATATTGAAACATTTGAGTGCAATTTCATTCGAAGCCAATGATAGTTTCAAAGAGGGAGGGTTCCGTAATTTTTACGCATAAGGTTTATCAAATTGAGTTAGAAAGTGATGTCTGTTCTTAAATAATGAGTGCATTAAAGGCTTCAGTAGATGAAGCTTTGCCAAATTTCTGGAATACGAAATCGAAAAACTAAAAACTAGAGAGCTTACAGAAACTGGCCCAAATACAATAAGGTTAAGTATAATAAACAAAGAACATATAATACATTTACATAATTAATTTGACCTTACGTCATTTGATACAAAAACATCGCACTTCATTTCTATTCTCATACATTATGACAAGATGCCGTCTTACATCAGACTGAGAAACACTGGGTTTCTACTCTGTAATCATTTAAAGCTAATGGAAAGGTTGTTTGTAGATATTTAATCCATTTAAGTTCAGAGACATGTCTAAGTTTAGCCTTGAAACCAGGGGCCGTATTCATAAAGCATCTTAAGTATAAATTTTGACTTAAATTCAAGATTTTACTTAAGTTTGTTGTGATTTCAGCTTAAGGTATTGGACCCCTAATAGTAATGTTTAAAAAATGGCATTTGCTTGGTATATTCTTAAAGTTGCCCATGTTTCGCACTGTGTTGCAAATTTTAAACAACTTTTACCGTGCCGTTTTTGGTGGCTGCTGCCACCAGTGTCAAAAAGAATTCTCAGTTTGAGAAATCTTGTCAGTTCTGAAGACCATCCTAACAACACAACCAAAAATAGTTCCAAGCTTTCCAGGTAAACAATTATCTACACAACGTGCAGAATATGCAAAGCTACAATATATGCCTTAATACCATTTTTAATGTAATTTCGGCGACTAAAATCAATACAAACTGAAGTCAACGTTTTAATTAAAACAACCACGTGTATGAATACAAATATGCAAATTGATGGTCACGTGAATAAACGATGATCTCATGTCACCTGAACTGGAGCGATGATATTGATTAGCTATTGCACAGTACTGCCACAGAGGTCACGTAGCTTATAACGTAGAAAAGGTAGCTTATATATATAGAAACTTAGCCTTGGAATCCAGACTGACAATTCAAAAATGTTTCCTAACCGCAGTGTCACATGTATAACTCCCGAAATTTAAGGCTTTATTTGTGATCATGACTGAGAAAATGGGTCCAGATGAGGAATTTTGACAATTTCAGGTTTTTGCATATTTAGAAAGTATATTCATTCAGAAATAAATCCTGAAAATTTCAGATGAAAATCTTCAAAATTGTCAACTTTATGACAGATTTTGTAGCATAGATATTAAAAATAAAAACAGTACATTTCAGTTATCCTTTCTTTCTAGTTTATTTCTCACATACTGGTAATGGTTAACAGTTCTGAAATAAATTTATCTTTTGTTACAATTGCATGATATAAGTAAGATCCCATTCTTAATAAACAAAATGATAATCAATTAAAATCTACAACAATTTCTATAAAAATATTTCTAAAATTGTGTTACCATGGCAACAAATATATTAAAATCCCTTTTCTATGATAAAACTTTAAAAAAAACATGTTAGCTTGAAATAAGGATTTTAAAAAGTAAAATATTTTAAGGCATATGTATTTACAAAAATAAACTGAAAATTTCCCATGAAAATGTTAAGGATGTTTGGTTTTATGACAGTTTTTATAACATGGGTAATAACAATAAGAATAAGACAGATTTGTCATTGTTTCTTCATAACTTGTCTTTTACATGCTGATAATAAATGACTACTTTGGATAAAAAGAACCTTCTATTACTATGAAATTTTATTTTTGTGATGCTTACTTAAAACAGAAAAAAAAGCTAATTTAAATCTTTCATATTTTCTATGAAAGCATTATTCAAATTGCGTTACCATGGCAACATATGCAATAAATTGCTTTTTCTACAAAATTACTTAAAAATAAAAGCTTAATTTAAAATAATGTTTCTTGTAAGTTGAATATAATGAAGTATATGTATTTGAAAGTAAAATTTGAATATTATATGTGAAAAGATATAAAATGTTTGATTTTATGACAGATTTCGTAACACGGGTAATAACCACAAGAATAAACTATTTCAGTCGTTGTTTCTTCAGTTTGTGTTTTCAATTACTGGTAATCACTGGCTGTTTTTAAATAAATGAATCTTCTTTTACAAAGAATATTTAGATATTCACTTAAAGTGCAACGATCTAGCTGGCTAAAGTCCTTCACATTTTCTATAAAAACATTATTAAATTATGTTACCATGGCAACATATGCATTTGATTCTGTTTTCTACAATAGTACTTTAAAACAGAGCTAAATTTGGAAACGTGTTTCCGATAACTTGAATATTATAAAGTGGTATGTATTCAAAAATATTATCTCAAAATTTTTCCATATTTTGTAGGAAAATTGTGTTACCATGGCGACATATGTTTTAAATTTCCTTTTCCTACAATAATACTTAAAAGCAAGAGCTTATTTTAAAGAAGTATTTCTAGTAAGTTAAATATTTGAAAGTATAAGTATTCAGGAAAGAAATCTGAAAATTTCACATAAAAAATTTAAAAACAGTCATGTTCTGTAACAAAAGTAGTTATGTAAGAATAAACATTTCAGTCATCCCTTTCCTCATAATCTGTTTTTTCACTGGCTAGTTATAACTGACAATACAAAAAAGTGAACATTCTTTTACCATTACATTATATACTGTAGATCACTTATTGAAATACAAATCCATAATTTCAATGAAATATAATTTGAATTATGTTACCATGGCAACATACATACTAAATTCCTTTTTCTAAAAATACTTTAATAATTAACACAACAGCTTAACTTTTGATGAAGGTTACACTGCTACAAACTCTGATGAAAAGTAGATATTTATTTCCAGCCAATACTTTAATGTTGGTGACTGAAACTACAACCTCTACTTGATGTTTAACCTTAACAGCTAAACACATCTATATGAACAGCAAAACAGGCTAAAGTGTTGTGTATTAAAACGTTTGAATTCAACAACAATTTCTATCTTTTACATTCACTTCCTTTTTTCAGTTCTCAGAAAAATCCTCGCCAATCACAATTTCAGTTTTCAATTGAAGTGGTTTGGGACAAACAGAATCCTTTGACTTTTCAGACAAATACTATTCTCTTACGAGTCCATACAGGTACCATTGTCAGGCTTGTGTCATTCCATGTCAATAATATTCGTTTGGCAAGGGGGAGTAGATTTTAGTAAGTTAACTGGACTGTCACTTTTAACACTAACAATCCATGTGTTTCTGCAGACATGATAAAGTGGTAATACTGGGTTATCTTCTTCAAAAGTTTAAAATATTGTGATAAGATATTTCTTCACTGGTAGAATGTGACAGGATTTAAATCATTGTTGACCAACTGTGCAGTGTTATGGCCTTTCTTTCATGACCGACACACTGTGTCAGCAATATCATGTATTATTAAAGGTCTCAGTATTCAACCTCCTCCACAGATTCTTCTAAATTCAAAAGTGCAAGTCAGATTCAAACTTTTCATGGTCTGTGATCATTGTTGAATATTCAATCATCTCTGATATCCTGTAACAAATAAGTAAAACATATTATTTTAAATAATTAACCATATTATTTTAAATAATTAACCTAGGAGTCTCTTTATTTAATAAAAGCAGAGTTATCACTACTTGATAATAGATGATTCTTTAATTTCTTACAACCAATGCTCTAAAATATTGACAAACAGACTGACAACAGCGTGCTGTCAGTATATAAAATGTACTTTGTTTGTAGATTTTGATTACTGCAAATAGAATGTTCTAAAAAAACATTTTTTGCATTTATTGGGTTAACCCTTAACCTGCTAAATTTGTTAAATTGACTACTCCATCTTTAAATAGAGACAGTACCATTTATAGCTTATATGGGGTTCTCATAGAAAATTTGCAAAGTATCAAACACTGCAGATCATGATCAGACTGCACAGATGTGCAGGTTGATCTTGATCTGCACTGGTTGCAAAGACAGACATAGCTGCCTCATGCAGCCTAAGGGTTAAAAGTATACACTGTTTTAACAGTTATCAAAAATGGTTGTTACCTAGTAAAAGTCTCCACAGACTGTACCACAGCAAGATGTTATTTCTATTCTAGCCAGTAACATTGTCAAAATGGAATACCAATACAGGTAGTGATGTACCATGCTCACAAGTTGTCTGCCCCTTAACCAACTGAGTTGCTTCATAAACAAGAGGAAACACTTGCATTCCTGAAAAAAAATTTAAAAGTCTTTGGTAAAAGTATCTGTTATCTTCATGTATCTCAGGAACCTTTACAGTCTTCATTCTAATCTATATTCTTGGTGCAATAAAACTGGTAAAAAATTCAATCACATCACAATGTCTAAGTCAAGAATGGGTTCATTAAATTTGAAAATAATCGCATTACAATTAAACTAAACAATTAATTGATTTACTTTGAATACTTAATTAAAATTCCTGTTATTTAGAACTATATTCTACAAGTTAATGAGATATCAACTTATACACATGTATGTACATGTTGTGTTCAGCATTCAAATCATCCATGTACTTATTGAGTGCCACAGACTTTTCTCAGGCTAATAGCCAATGTCATGAAGACTTTACACCAACTGATCCTCCTCAAAACCAGATTGTTGAAATTAAATTTCAATAATGCCAGTGTTGTCAGTTTAAGCCATTTAATAGTCATAGTACATGTACATACATTGTACAAATCATTAGTGTAGAAGTAGACTTATTTTGAATTGACTCCAACAAAACCTAGACAGAGGTATAAATAAATAATATATTGCATTAAAATTTTAATAAGAGCCATTAGCTGCATGTTACTTACCTGATTCCTCAAAGCACATCCAAAATATGTTACATTTTCTTGGGATCTTAAAGTAAACAGGCCAATTTCCTGGCTGTTGTATGTTATATGAAACAGCTGTATAGTGGAATGAACCATCAAAGGAACAAGGAATATCATCTGAAAGAAGATACATTACATGTACTGTAAACATCACTAAAATCAAAAACTTCATGAATACTAAATTAATAATGTGATTGTGAAAGGTTTCATTAACTTACCACAAAATACTATAAAAGTTATTATACTATGAAACTATTTTTTACAGGATCATAATTTGTTTTACACACAGCAAGGCTTAAAAATTTCAAAATTAAAAAGATTTTCATTATACATGTTATATGGCATAAATTCCCACTATCAAAAAAAAAAATCATCCTGTTACAAAACATTCTGAATCAACAATAATAGATCAACAATAATAGAAAAAGAGAGTAGTCACCAGATAGAATTAACATGACTTATGAGACCCACAGCAAAAACAGTTACCATTTTATAAATGGAAGTGTCTAGACATCCGGTAACCAGAAACCTAGCCGGTGGTCTAGCCAACCGGTAACAGGATGCCTAGCCTGTCCAAATTTCTATCCTATAGGGGTTTTCTAGGTGTCCGGTAATCAATTTTCAAATATTGTATACGCCTTGCAGGTGAATATTCAAACCTATGCCAAAAAATGATACAATAAATTTATTTCCTTACAGTATTCATATATAAAAAGATCCCCGAACAGCTAGAAAAACATTCGCGGAGAGGCTAGTCGTATTGTTGCCGGACAGCTAGAATGCAGGGTAGGCGTCCGGTTACCGGACATCTGCATATTTCCTTTTAAAATACCTTGGCTACTACGCGAGTGGGGACTTTTCGAGAAATGATGTGACACAGGCAGGCATCTATAAGTCTGCATCAAATTTATTAATTATCATTGCTACATCATGTACATGTATATTGTATTTTCCCATAATAATGCTTACTATGGACAATGAACTAATTTGATGAATCCTGGTCACCTCGAGTAAGAAGCTGCCTGCCTTCAATAATCTTTGTGATAACCCAACTGGCCATTTTATATTAAATACACAGGCATAGTGGAATCATCTGTGTTTAGTGGCCTTAAGATAAATTTCATAAATTTCCCTCGGTATGTTTTGGATTCACTTCCGGGTAAAAAAAAAAACGACTTATTTCACAGTGCTTCAGTGAAAGTTTCAAATATATTAGAGAACTTCATTAACAACTGTTTATAAACGGTACTTACCAAATCAGTAAACAGTATTACAAGTCTCAGATCCCTTCATCGTTGAACAAAAGGTAGTTAAACAAAAGTAAACATCACATGCTTCCCTGTTTTTACTGTTAAAATCCGAAACCGGAAACATAGCGAAGGGGAAACAACTGATTTTCAACGAAATTATTTTTGCCTCAGGCGTAATACCACTATTTTTTTACAGGTCTGAAGTCTAAATATTCTTTCTGTAGTAGGCTGTCATCAATCATGTAACAATCAGTCGTACTTAAACGGTCAAACTTTTGCTAATTAAAACATGTGTAAGAAAGCTGCGCGCGTAAACTTTAAACGCAACTTTAAACGTCGTTTCTCGATATTACGTCATGCCGCATCTGGACCGGTTTTCAAAGACGACGTCACATTTGATAAAGAACAATTACTTCTGCTAGCAATAATCCGCGGCTAAAAATAGAAACGGAATTTCAACGGAAAAGTTTCCAAACATTTCCGGTCCATAGACAATACCAGTTTGTACCTCTGATAGCTTTTCCAACAAGTTGTAATACTTTTCAAATATGTCAGAACAAACTTAAATGTTCGTCATATCTATCAAATTGTAAGATATTATATTAATGCAACCCTAGTGATCTAAGAATGTTACTGAATTTTCGACTGCATTGTATCGTTTTCGTTTCAAGCAAACAAAAATATGAACACATGTTAATTAGGCTATTTATAGAAAATCGATAATCAGCAGTGATATGGATTTCCTCAGGCGTTGGTACTGTCAATTAACACTAATTAGCGCAAATTTAGTGAGATGCTTTATGAAGAGGACAGTAATTATTGATATAACTTGAACATGTACAGTTCATCGTTATATCAAGAACAAAATATACTAAAACATGCTTAGCAATACGAGAGTGAACAAAAATAAAAGAACGTTTAGTTAAAATTCATTCGATATTGCTTGCAGTGTGACCTGCCGTGAGAATCAAAGACATGTATGTTTTCTAAATAATATTCCCTCACGGATAATCTTCCTTCAGCAAATGTACAATATAAGATACTATATGTATGCATAGAGTATTCCGGTACAATTTCGTCTGACAAAACACGAATTATCAACGTGGAAACCCACAGGTCGCCGGAGGTGACAAATGTTGCAAACTCGCTTTGCCTAAGTTGTGCTACTGTATCACGATTTCATCAACTTGTAAGTCCGTGAAAGTGGGCGCAGCGATGATACTAATACTCGCCTTTTTGAAACGGCAATCTGTCAGACTGCAAGTCGTCGGATAACAGATTTGACCAACTTAAAAATTGAATTGTTTCAAGACAGATTCTGGTCACTTCAGCTATATTCATTCGAGTCGCACCATGAGAAAAACAACATAGTGCATTTGTGACCAGCATGAACCCAGATCAAACTGCGGATCCACACACTCTGGTGAGAATCCTTGCTGTTCGCTGACGGTTTCTCTAGTTGTAATAGGCTTTGAAAGCTAACAGCATGGATTCTGACCAGACTGCGCGGATGCACAGGCTGGTCTGGATCCATGCTAGTCGCAAACGCACTATGTTGGTTTTCTCATGGTGTGTCTCAATATATCTGGATTGATACAGATATATGTATAAAAATTAAAACGGTTTCGTTTCGCCAGTTACATATTTTTCGACTTTTTTCTCGGTCTGACTAAAGTTGTAAGTTTGTCTGACTTAATGTCCAGCATTTTTGCGAAGCCTGCTGTCATGTCTAGCGAACTTTTGAGTATAACAGATGGAGTGATAATTAATGCACCTCTAAAATACACTGGCTGCAGAGCTGGCATTCTGAGATGCATTTGTGGTGCTTGTTTGTGTTGTTTTCTTTCACAAAAGTCTCATGAAAACCACAGCTATCTGATACGGACTAAATCAGTGTGTATATAATAATTCATGACAGACACTGCCCAAAAGCTTTAAAAAGAAATCTTAAAAGCTGAATGATTTGGAGAAAAAGCTTATACTATTTATTCGTAGTAAAACATCTTCGATGTAATTTATGTTGTAGTTTTCGTCACAAATAATCAAAAAGGATCAAAACTATTCGTTAAAGACTGAATCAGTGTGTATGTAAACAATGACTGGCAGTGAAAAAGGATTAATTTTGAAACCAAAGCCGAATATTAAAAAAAAAAATGAAAAACAAAAGTTCTTATGGTTTATATTAACAATTCCTCAGTTGTCGCTTTCTTTGTAATATTTTATACATTGATTAGCAGCCACCATCAGCGCTTTGAGCCCTTTGATTTGTAAATTTTGTATAATTTATTGTATTTCGTCAAGCTCAAGTAGAGACAAATTTCAATGTGATGGCCACTATCTAAAACATTTGCCGAGAATTCATTACAGCATTAATTTTGATAAAAGAAACATCAAACTATTGTTAAACAATTATAAAACACAAAATAAAACTGTAAATATAATTTTTTTCTAGGGTGCCTCAAGTAAACAGATTTAATGAGACAGAATTCTAACTGCAACATTGAAACATTAAGGTCGAATCCTGTGGGTCTGTTTTGAATTTTGCTTAAAATGTAAAGGTATTTAAACTTATACTGAAAAGTAATTTATAATTATTTGTTCATTTTGTTTTACGTTGTTAATTTTTAGTATTTTACAACGGTACATTATCTTGTAACATTTTAATGAAAAATAAACAATAGTAACCGCATAATACACTTGTTTTGTCTTGATATTGTATATTATTGCATTTTATATCCGGGATGTAATTAATTACTTCTTTTGGCGGAGGAAGTCCAAATGGGTCAAAGTACAAAGTATTAAAGTAACAAACCCAGTGTGTTCCAGACCCAACAGAGTCGTCCAAATTTATAATTCCACATTCTTTATTTAATTTTGTTTTTGGTAAATTATTTCTACTAAATACACCCCTAAAGTATTTAATTTTCATTTGTTTAACCCATTGTTCAATTTCAAAGTGAGAAATAGGTTTGTTTAAATTTTTTTTTTTTTAACTATACGAATTCGTCTGTAAGGTCTCCGTTGAGAATCAATCTGTATACCTTTACCGCTTAACAAAGATGTAATCAAAGGTATTCCAAGACTAGCAGCCAACATGCCTAAAAACCCACCGTCTTGTTTTTGTTTTTGTGTTAATTTAATCACTCTAGATCCCACTAGTTGTTTTCTTTGATTAGGTGTAAGATATGGTGATATCATGTTTGTGCCCCCCATGAGTGGTGGGGGCATATAGATTTGGTCTTGTCCGTGCGTCCGTCCGTCTGTGCGTCCGTCCGTCCGTCCGTCCGAAGTTCGTGATGCGCCTAGCCCGAAAAGTATTTGATCTGAATTGATGAAACCTTGCATGAGTCTTTATCATGATATGAACTTGCGCACCTCCTATTTCTCGTCTGGCTCCGCCCCCTATTTTCAGAGTTATGGCCCCTGAAATAGTCAAAAATGCACATTTTTACCTTGTGACACGCCTAGCTCAAAAAGTATTTGATATAGATTCATGAAACCTTGCATGAGTCTTAATCATGTTATGAATTTGCGCACCTTCTATTTTTTGTATGGCTCCGCCCCCTATTTTTAGAGTTATGGCCCCTGAAATAGTCAAAAATGCACATTTTTACCTTGTGACACGCCTAGCTCAAAAAGTATTTGATATAGATTCATGAAACCTTGCATGAGTCTTAATCATGATATGAACTTGCGCACCTCCTATTTTTCATCTGGCTCCGCCCCCTATTTTCAGAGTTATGGCCCCTGAAATAGTCAAAAATGCACATTTTCACCTTGTGACATGCCTAGCTCAAAAAGTATTTGATATAGATTCATGAAATCTTGCATGAATCCTAATCATGATATGAACTTGGGCACCTCCTATTTTTCGTCTGGCTCCGCCCCCTATTTTCAGAGTTATGGCCCCTGAAATAGTCAAAAATGCACATTTTCACCTTGTGACATGCCTAGCTCAAAACGTATTTGATATAAATTCATGAAACCTTGCATGAGTCTTAATCATGATATGAATTTGCGCACCTTATTTTTTTCATTTGTGTCCGCCCCATATTTTTAGAGTTATGGCCCCTGAAATAGTCAAAAATGTACATTTTCACTTTGTGACGCACCTAGCTCAAAAAATATTTAATATAAATGGTTGAAAAACTTGCATAAGTCTTAATCATGATAAAACTTGCACCCCTCTAATTTTTTGGCTGGCTCCACCCCCTATTTTTAAAGCTATGGGCCCCTGAAATAGCAAATAAATGCACTTTTTCACCTAATTATGTGCCTAGCTCAAAAAGTATTTGATGTAAATTCAGAAAACCTTGCTGGAGTCTTTATCGTGATGTGACCTTGCACACTTGGCATTCTTCTTAAGAATCTTAGCTCTTATTACAGAGTTATGGCCCTTGAAATAGCCAAAATAGTGGATTCTTTGTTTGTGATGCACATAGCTCAAAAAGTATATGGCCTAGAATAATGAATCCTTTTCATAAAATGTTTGTTGAGGCTATACCCTCAAACTGAGACTACAAACATCTGAATTATTGCCCCTTATTTGTGACAAATGTACCAGTGGGGGGCAGACCCTGTGTCCTACAGACACATTCTAGTTCTCTTATCATTAGCTACCGAAATCATACCATTTCCAAGTATTTTACTAACACTAATACTGGTAAGTCCTGACAAAGCGTCGATGCCTAGAGGAGCTAATATTTTGGAGCTATTTTTGCTGCCATTGGAAGAATTGATTAATTTGTGTTTTTGTTAAAAGCAAAGGAAAGTTTCTACGTAATTGTTCATGTTTTAATCTAAAAGTATGTGAAATTTTGTCATTGTAAGTTTTTGCTAAGTTTTTCTTTTGCCCATCTGTTAAATTTACATTATATTCAATATAATTTGATACCATTATATATTAAATTTATATTTTATTTAAACAATAACAAGTTCATTTCTAACAGGATTTATTTCAACTGTTTCTTCGTACAATACAATTGCGTAAACACGGATATTAGCTGCTGGCGGAATATTTAATTTAACTGTTAATGTAATATGCTTAGGATCTTCTGCAGTTCTTTCCTTTTTAAATTCTAAGTTAAAATGAACAAATCCAAACAAATTTTGAAAATTAAGTGACTTAAAGTCTATTTAAGAGACTTCCAGTAGTTTCATTATTTTGTTTATAATAATAATTAAGAACATCATCATAAATTCTAGGTATACTTGTATATTCCGTTTCGGGATAAAAAAAGCGTTACCAACTTCAAGACGGCAAGATTCCAACATACCATTATTATTTGCTGCATTAACTTTAAATGTATCTAATAAATGTGGGTTATGTTCTTGTGAATTACTTTTATCAGGTCGTTGTAAATAAACAAACACATGTTCGGGTTTTGTTACACCAGCTGTTATTCTAAAAGTTATATTATTCTGTTGTGTATCTGTTGACTGTGTTATCATTTCTCGGAGATATTTCAACCCCTCGCATTCTTATATCTTTCAGAAATTAAATTAAGTCCATAATCATTAAAAATTAAACGTGGAACCCACAAAATTAATTTAGTTACAATTACCCTACCTGCATCAGCAGCATTAGCTCTGTAAATTAATTCATCATCATTTGTTAATTGTAATGTTATTTGTATTTGACTTGGTGGTAACATGTTTTGTTCCAAACCTTGAAAAAATGAATAATTATTTAATGGAATTTTAGCATTTACATTATTACCACCCTGGATTAATACCTTTCTTGATTCAAAAACCTTTATTATATCCAGCTTGGTCATCCCTACTTTCAGCACTGGCGGTTTTATCTAAATAAATAAATTCGTTTGTTCCAGTTGATTCTGCATAAGCATTAGATAGTTCAACTAAATTTTTTACATTTATTACCTTATATAAATTATTACAATCATAGACATTTTTTCCATTTTGTTTAACTATTAGCTGAACAATTATTGAAGCTGCATTATTAATTAACTCCTTGGGGCCGAAATGCGACTAAAGGCGCTATATTTTCTACCCCGGTAGCGTCGATATCCGACTATACGCGCGTTGTCAGGACTCCCCAGGACGGCGATTGACGAGTATAGTCGCGGCACCGAGATCATGCTGATTGCGTCACATACTTTTTAATTTTTAATAATCTTGATAAAAGCAAAATTATTTTGCATACCGGCTATTATTTTTTAGATGTTATAATTATTAATTATGCAAATAATTAGTTTCCTTGTTAAAATAAATGTTTGTAAATATGCGGTAAAAGAAATAAAAAAGACGGACTCCTCTGTGTTTCGGTCATACTGTATTTCAAAAGATTAAAATATGTCGGCTGCCAGAGATTTTTCTTACATTGAAGAAAATATTTATTATCATGCTGATTTTGACATATTAGTTCCGTCGGATGATGATTCGGACGATAAATTTCATTATCAGAGAAATGGATGGTCGGAAAATGTTAAGTTTTAGAAAGCTGAAAGATTCCTACACTTACATCGCATTAAATTCAAATGGATAAAAATAACACAGCAAAACATGTTTTTATACATAAAAATGTGTGTAAATAAACGCTTTTGGCAAATTTAATAATTCTTCAAAGATGGGTGTAAATATTACAACTTAACTGTCTCAGTGCGAGTCACACAAACGTTTGTGTACATAAATAATAATAAAATTACATCAAAATAAACCAGCGATATCACACAAAATTGTGTTATTTTGAGTATGCGATGTAAATACTCCTGTGGATTAATAATGTAATCTACTTATTAGAATTTAATAGTGTTTACAATGTTAAAAAAAAGTAATAAAATCGGAAATGTACAATATTTATTAAACGCAATAGGTGTGTAAAAAATGGTAAATGTTTCGAAGGTGAATTATAGTATTCTATTTGCGGATATAAGTTACGGACGAAAGAGTGATATATATAAATATTTGTTTCAAACTATGAAAGATTAATAAGAATAGGTTGATTACACCATGTTATTAATATTTCCGTACTTGATCAATTGACTGCATGCGAGTGTGATTTATGAAAATATCAGAAATATTTTCTTCGACGTCAGGATAGTTAATTTCGTATCTCGCCGCAGCATGTAATTAATGATATTGGCCTCAGGGATTTAAACATTTGATCTGCATCAGACATAATTAATTACCATTAGCAATTTTATTCACTTTAAAACATAACTTCAAAATACCATAAACCAATCACAATATGAACTTACTACATTACTTGTTACAAGTGATACCCACTTTTCCTTATTGATTACCTTATTTCCAGGACGTATAATTAAAGGCGTGATCTATCTAATTGAATAGAGTTATGTTTCGTATCTTTCACAATAATTGTTTTTGTTCTAAACATGGATAATACTTTATATTTGTTTTATTTTTTATAAATTAAATTCTGTTAATACGTTTACGCGTTTTTCCAGAACCGACAAAATTTTATTTATTTCTTATATAATATCCTCCTCCTCATATTTGAATGTGAACACTTGAAACAAAAGAAAGCCGGTGGAAATGTAGCTAAGAAAAGCTGTTTTACACTAGTTCCCTTCATTTTGTATAAATCGTCCATAACGGAAAGAGTGGTTGTTACAGCAAGCCTTTTTTTTACTATAGAACAGTTATATAAGGAAATGTCTAAAATCTGACACTGTCAATAATGAAACATTTGAGTGCAATTTCATACGAAGCCAAGTGATTAGATCAAAGAGGGAGGGTTTCGTAATTTTTTTTTATACGCATAAGTTTATCAAATTGAGTAAGAAAGTGATGTCGTGTTTCGAAAATAATGATTGCATTAAAGGGCTTCAGTAAGATGAATCATTGCCAAATTTCCTATAATACGAAATCGAAAACCTAAAAACTAAGAGCTTACGAAACTGGGGCCCAAATACATAAGGTTTAAGTATATATAAAACAGCAGAATCCTTATAATACATATACATAATTTAATTGACACCTTACGTCCATTTGATATCAAAAAACATCGCACTATTCGTTCATTTCTATTGCTCATACATTTATTACAAGATGCCGTCTTACATCACGCACACACACAAAACACTGGTTTTCTACTCTGTACTCATTTAAAAAGCTAATGGAAAGGTTGTTTTGTAGATATTTAATCCATTTAAGTTCAGAGACAATGTCAAGTTTAGCCTTAAACCAGGGGGGCCGTATTCATAAAGCACTTAAGTATAAATATTGACTTAAATTCAAGATTTTACTTAAGATTGTTGTGATTTTCAGCTTAAGGTATTGGACCCCTATCGTAAAAGTTTAAAAAATTGCATTTGCATGGTAATTCTTAAGTTGTCCCATGTTTTCGCATGTGGTTGCAAATTTTAAACAAGCTTTTTACCGTGCCGTCTTTATGCGGTGCCTGCTGCCACCAGTGTCAAAAAGAATACTCAGTTTTGAGAAATCGTGTCAGTTCTGAAGACCATCCTAACACACAACCAAAAATAGTTCCAAGCATTTCAGGTACACAATTAATAAGTACAACAAGCAGAAAAACAAGCCATGTATTGATTTCCACTTTCTCCTCCTTCTTCTCCTTTCACCTTCCTTCTGAATATTCTTTCTTTTCTGGATCTCTCTGTGGGGGCTTTGTCTACACTCTGTCCCTCTGGGTGTCAGACTCGCTCTGTTTCAGTCCTAGTAGAGGATGATTTTTCGCGCCCTGTGTGGCTTGCAGTGTGCTGTAAAGCCGCTTTTAACGTTTTATCTGAAAAGGGCGCTATAAAAAATCGGTATAATAATAATAATAATAATAATAATGCAAAGCTACAATATATGCCTAAATAAATAATTTATTATAATTAAATAATAAAATATAATAATAAAATAAAAATAACAAATATAAATAATATAAGTATATAATAATATAAAATAAAAAAATAATAAAATTAATAATATAAGTATAAATAAAATAAAAAATAAAATAATATTAATAAATAAAATGAAAAAATATAATAAAAATAATAAATAATAACAATAATAAGATAATAAAAAGTATACAAAAAATATAAATTCCTAAAATAAAATACTTACCTAATATAATACGCCGCCCAATTGAGTTAAAAAATACACAGCTCAAATACCAACCCAAACTCAAATAACCCAACCAAAAAATAAAAAAAAAAAAACCCCAAAGAACTAAAAAAAAAAACCCACCACACATACCCCGGGATCCCACCCCCAATATCTCACCAACAAAACCTAAAAAACAAATCCCCGAAAACCTATACCACAAAACAAAACCCGTACCTCCATATACCACCTTCCTCCAACCTCACCAACACACAAATAACCCAACCCAAAACACCAACCCACACCACCCCCCCGCCCGCCGACCACTAATAAAAAAACTCTTGCCAACGCTAAGACACCGCCCCCCGCACCACTTAAACACCAAAAAATACAAAACCTACCCGAAATACTCCAAATAAAAATAAAAATACCCACAAAAAAAAAATAAAAAAACCCTTATTAAAGTAATTCGGCTACTAAAACAAATACAAACTGAAGTCAACGATTTAATAAAAACAACCACTTGTAAGAATACAAATATGCAAATTGATGGTCACGTTAATCAACTATGATCACCTGTCACCTGACTGAGCGATTATATTTGAATAGCTAATGCCCAGTACATTGCCACAGAGGTCACGTAGCTTATAACGTAGAAAAGGTAGCTTATAATATAGAAACCTAGCAAGAAAATCCAGACTGACAATTCAAAAACTGTAACCTGAACCGCAGTGTCTCAATGTATAACTGCCGAAATTAAAGGCTTATATTTGATAAAAGACAATTACTCTGCAGCAATTGAATCCGCGGCTAAAATAGAAACGGATTTCAACGGAAAAGAATCCAAACATTCCGGTCCCATAGACAATACCAGTTTTGTACCTCTGATAGCTTTTTTCCAACAAGTTGAAATCTATTCAAATATGTCAAGAACAAACTTTAAATTTTCGCAATATTCTATCAAATTGTAAGATTTTATATTAATGCAACCCTAGTGATCTAAGATGTTACTGAATTTTTCGACTGCATTGTCTCGTTTTCGTTTCAAGCACACAAAATATGAACAACATGTTAATAGGCTATTAAAATAAAATCGATAATCAGCAGTGGATATGGAATCCTCAGGCGTTTGTACTGTCATATAACACTAAGAGCGCAAATTTAGTGGATAGCTTTATGAAAGGACAGTAATTATTGATATAACTTGACCATGAACAGTTCATCGTTATATCAAGAAACAAAAAATACAAAAACAATGCTTAGCAAAACGAGATGAACAAAAATAAAAGAACGTTAGCTAAATTTTCATCGATATTTGCTTGCAGTGTGACCAGCCGTGAGAATCACAGACAAGTAATGTTTTCTAAATAATATTCTCCTCACGGATAATCTTCCTTCAGCAAAAGTACAATATAAGATACTATATGAATGCATAAGTATTCCGGTACAATTTCGTCTGAAAAACAACGAATTAACAACCGTGGAAACCCCACTAGGTCGCCGGAGGTGACAAAAGTTGTCAAATCGTCGCTTTGCCTAAGTTGTGCTACGGTATCACGATTTTCAACAACTTGTAAGTCCGTGAAAGTGGGCGCAAGCGATGATACTAATACTCGGAAACCTTTTTGAAACGGCAATCTGTCAGACGCAAGTCGTCCGGATAACCGAGTTGACCAAACTAAAAATTGAATTGTTTCAAGACGGATTCTGGTCACTTCAGCTATATTCCATTCGAGACGCACCCTGAGGAAAAACAAAACATAGTGGCATTTGTGACCACATGAACCCAGAATCAAACTGCGGATCCACACACACTGGTGATAAACACCTGCCAGCGCGGAATTCACAGGCTGGTCTGGATCCATGCTAGTCTCAAACGCACTATTATGGATTTCTCATGGTGAGTCTCAATATATCTGATTGATAAGATATATGTATAAAAATAAAACTGGTTTCGTTTCGGCCATTAACATATTTTTTTCGACTTTTTTTTTTCTCCGGTCTGACAAAAGTTGTAAGTTTGTCTGACTTAATGGTTCCAGCATTTTTGCGAAGGCCTGCTGTCATGTCCTAGCGAACTTTTGAGTAAAACAGATGGAGAGATAATTAAAGCACCTCTAAAATACACTGGCTGCAGAGTTCTTGCATTCTGAGATGCATTGTGTTGGTGCTTGTTTGTGTTTGTTTCTTTCACAAAAGTGCTCATGAAAACACAGCTTCTGATACGGAATAAATCAGTGTTTATATAATAATTCATGACGATACACTGCCCAAAAGCCTTTAAAAAGAATCTTAATGCTGAATGATTTGGGAGAAAAAGGCTTAACTAGTTACTCGTAGTAAAACATCTTCGATGTACTTTATGTTTGTAGATTTTTCGGTCACAAATTTACAAAAAGGATCAATACTATTCGTTAAAACTGAATCTGTTGTAAGTAAACAATGACTGGCAGTGAAAAAGGATTAATTTTGAAACCAAAGCTGAATATTAAAAAAAAAAATGGAAAAACAAAATTTCTTTATGGTTTAATATAACAATTCCTCAGTTTCGCTTTTCTTTGTGATATTTTTAAACATTGGATTAGCAGCCACCAACATCGCTTTGAGCCCTTTGATTTGTAAATTTTAGTATAATTTATTGTATTTCGTCAAGCACAAGTAGAGACAAATTTCAATGTGATGGCCACTCTCTAAAACATTTGCCGAAATTCATTACAGTATTAATATTGATAAAAAGAAAACACAAACTATTGTACACAATATAAAACAAACAAAAATAAAACTGTAAAAAATTCACTTTTTTCTAGGGACCTGCCTCAAGTAAACAGATTTTAATGAGACAGAAATTCTAACTGCAACATTGAAACATTAAGGACGGAATCCTTTGTCTGTTTTTAATTTTTGCTTAAATGATAGGTATTTAAAGGCTATACAGAAAAGTAATTTAAAATTATATGTTCATTTTGTTTTACGTTGTAATATTTAGTATTTTACAACGGTACATATCTTGTAACATTTTAATGAAAATAAACAATAGTAACCGCATAATACACTTGTTTTTGTCTTGATATTGTATATTATTGCTTTTTATATCCGGGATGGTAATTAATTACTTCTTTTGGCGGAGAAGTCCAAATGTGTCAAAGTACAAAGTATTAAAGTAACAAACCCAGTGTGTTCCAGACCAACAGAGTCGTCCAAATTTATAATTCCACATTCATTTGTTAAATTTTTGTTTTTGTAAATTATTTCAAGCAGCTAAATACACCCCTAAAGTTTTAATTTTCATTTGTTTAACCCATTGTTCAATTTCAAAAGTGAGAAATGGTTTTTTTAAAAAATTTTTTTTTTTAACTATAAAAATTCGTCTGTAAGGTCTCGTTAAAATCAATATGTTACCTTACCGCTTAACAAGATGAAATCAAAGTATTCCAAGACACACCAACTGCCTAAAAACCCACCTTTGTTCTTGTTTTTTTTAAATTTACCCCTCCGATCCCACATTTTTTTTCTTTATTAGGGGTAAGATATGGTGATTCATTTTCCTTACATTAGCTACCGAATCAACCATTTCCCCAGATTATACAACACTAACTGGGAAGTCCCGACAAAGCCCGAGCCTGAGGACAAAATTTTTTTGGGGCTATTTTTGCTGGGGCCATTGGGAAAATTTTTTTTCCTATAATCCGTCAAACCCAAAAACCTCCATTTTTACCTTTTACTGGACATTGCTTTTGGAAATTGTAATTCAATCCCTTTTTTTTTTTAAAGATTTTTCAATTTGATTAATTTGTGTTTTTGTTTTAAAAACAAAGAAAGTTTCCCCACGAAAAGTTTTATGTTTTAATCTAAAAAATGTGGAATGTTGTCATTGTAACTTTTTGCTAAGTTTTTTTTCTTTTGCCCATCTGTTTTTAAAATTTCAATATAAACAATAAAATTGATACCTTATATTTTAAAAAAATTTTATTTTTTAAAAAATAAAAAGTTCATTTCTAAAAGGGTTTTTCAAATGTTTTTTTTCTACAATCAAATTTCGTGAACACGTTTTGCTCTGGGGGAATATTTAATTAAAAAGTTAAAGAATAGCTTAAAAATCTTCTGCGTTTTTCCTTTAAAAACTTTGTTAAAATAACAAACCAAACAAAATTTTTTAAAAATTTAAGTGACTTAAATCATTTAAAAGCTTCCTAGTTTCATTATTTTTGTTCATAATAATTAAAACACATAAAATTTTAGTATACTTGAATTCCGTTTCGGGGGGAAAAAAAAACCGTTTTCCAACTTTAAGACGGCAAATCCAAAATACAAAATTTTCGGCCCCTTTAAATTTTAAATGTTCTAATAATGTGGGGATTTCTTTTGAATTACTTTTTTTCAGGGCGTTTAAATAACAAACCCATGTTCGGGTTTGTACAGGACAAGGCCACGGTTAGTCAGTAGGCTGAGTGTTATTATTCTGTGTGTAGATCGTTTTGACTTTGTTATCATTTCTCGGAGATCTTTCAACCCATCGCATTCTTAATATCTATTCAGAATGGGAACTTAAGTCCTAGATCATGAAAATTAAACGGGTGAACCCACAAAATGGAATTGTAGGTACAATTACCCCCTTACCTACTGTCAGTCACGACATTAGGTCTGGAGAATTAATTGCATCAGTCATTTGTTAATTGGGATGTTATTTGTATTTGCCTTGGCGTGGTAACATGAAAATATTTTTTCCCAACCGTGAAAAAAAATGAATAAGTTATATTAATATGGAATTTATAAAGCATTTATATATCCACGTCACCCATGGATTATCCTTTCTCTTAAGTTCAAAAACACGGGTTTATTATAGGTCCACTTGTCTCCCTAACTTTCAGCACCTGGGGTTTTAATCGTCAATAAGATAAATTCAGTTGTAGTCCAGTTGTATTCTGCTAAGCATGATATCAGTTCAAACTAATTTTACAGTTATACCTTATATAAATTGGAAAAGATACAATCATAACCTTTTTAATCCATTGGTTGTTTAACTATTGCGGGAACAATTGATTGAAGCGTGCATTATTAAATTAACTCCTTTGGGCCGAAATCGACTAAAGGCGCTATATTTTCTACCCACCCGGTAGCGTCCGATAATCCTACTAGGTCCTCGCGTTGTGGTCAGACTCCCCGAAGGGGAGGACGCTGATTCAGGAGTATCGTCGCGGCAACGGGAGATCATGCTGAGTTGGCGTACATAACTTTTTAAATTTGATAATCTTGATAAAATCACAATTAATTTTTGGCAAACTCGCTATTATATTTTTAGATGTTTATAATTAGTTATATGCGAATAATTAGTTCGTGTTACAATAATGTTTGTAAATATGCGGTAACAGAAATAAAAAAGACTGACTCTTTTGTGTTTTCGTTCATGGACTGTACTCAAAGAGTAAAATAATGTCGCTGGCCAGAATTTTTCTTACATATGTCCAGCAAGTATTGTATTATCATGCTGATTTGACCCTTCCATTCCGATCGGAATGATGCTTTCCAGACGATATGAAATTTCTTATCAGAGAAATGAATGGTCAGGAAAATGTTGAGTGTAGAAGCTTACAGATTCACCTTACATGCATTAATTCAAAATGGCTAACATAAACAACAGCACCAACATGTTTCATACATACAATGTTGTAAATAACGCTTTTTGCAAATTTAAAAATTCTTCAAAAGTGGGTGTAAATATTTCGCAACTTACTGTCTCAGTGCGTGTTCACACAAACGTTGTGTACATAAGGTTAGTAATTATTTTGCATCAAAATTAACCATCGATATATCACGCAAAAATGGGTGTTAAGAATTTTGGAGTAATGCCGATGTAATACTCCGTGTTTAATAAGTATTTCGATTTATTGGAATTTAATATTTTAAACTTGTGAAATAAGTAAGCAAGTGGGGGTCGGCAATGTCAAATTTGTAAATTAACGCATAGATGTGTAAAAAAGTGGGTAAACTTGTTCGAAGATGAAATTATTAGTTCTATTGGATATAGAGTTAGGCGGGGGACGCAGGAAAGTGGAAAAATATATATTAATATTTGTATCTAGACTGAAGGGGAAGATGGTGTCTAAGTATAAAAGGGGTTATGTGATTTACACCCAGGCTGATTAATATTTCCGTAGCATGATATTCAATTGACTGCATTCGAGTGTGATTATAATAAGATGCAGGTATAATGTTCTTCGAACGCTCCAGGTGGTATTCTTATGTCGCCGCAGCATGTATATTATATATGGGCCTCAAAGGGGCGTTAAAAGCAATGTTTATCTGTCATCAGCGGGATAATTTTACCGATTAGTCAAAAGTTTATTACTTTAAAACTTACTTCAACTGAACCATTAAACCAATCAAAGATGAACTTCTATCATTAATGGTAAAGGGAGCCGCACTTTTAGGTTTCGTTGTTTAAAACGATTATTTCCTTCCCAGATCGATTTAAAGGTAGGGGGATCTAATGTGAAGGGATAGAAGTTAGTTCGTATCATAATCACATATAGGGTGTTTGGTTCTAAACATGTGTATTATATATAATGTTTATTTTTGAGTAAATTATGGCTGTAATGGACGTTTACGCGTTCCCTAACCTGACAATATTTTATTGTATTTTTATAATTATATCCTCCTCCTCATTATTTTAGAGATGTGAAACTTATATAACATTATGAAAGCCGGGGAAATGTAGCCAAATAGCCTGGTTATCTTAGTCCTTCTTTTCCGATAATCGTCAGTATCGGGGAAAGAGTGATTACAAAAAGCAAGCCTTTTTTTACTAGAACTGTTATAATAAGGAAATGTCAAATCTGAAGTCAATATTGAAATAACCTTTAATGCAATTTGCATTCATTCGAAGCCAACTGATAGTTTTCAAAGGGGGGAGGGTTTCCGTAATTTTCACGCACAAGGTTTTTATCAAATTTGAGTTGAACGTGATATCCGTTGTTAAAGAAATGAGTGCATTAAAGGCTTGCGTTAGATGGGAAGGCTTTGCCAAATTGGTCCTGGGATACGAACTCGAAAAACTAAAAACTAGAGAGCTTCAGAAACTGGCCCAAATACAATAAGGTAAGTATAGATAAACCAAGAACATATAATACAAGTTTCACATATGGGGTAATTATACTTTACTTCTTTGATACAACAACAAGAAATCGGCACTTTATTCTATCTCATCCATTATTACAAAATTGCCGTCTTACAGGTCAGACTGGAGAAACTGGGCTTCTACTCTGGGTACTCATTTAAAGCGGTAATCTTAAAGGTTGTTTTTAGATATTTAGTCCAATTTAAACGGGTTCAAGGAGGACCAGAATGTTCCTAAGTTGCTGGGGCCTTGAAACCAGAGGCGCGTATTTCAAAATGCCTCATAGTTGATAAAGTTTGACTTGAAGTTCAAGATTTTACTTAAGTTTGGTTGTGAGTTCAGCTTAGGTATTGGGACCCCTAATAGTAATGTTGGTTATAAAAAAATGGCATTTGCTTGGTATCTTCCCGTAAAGTTGCGCCATGTTTCGGCTGTGTTGGAAATTTTTAAACACTTACCGTGCCGTTTTTTGGTTGTAAAGGACATGTCTGATAAGGGGGGGTGTTGGTTTTACGGCCCTCTAAGTTCAATTTTGTGTTTTAAATGCATCATTAGATTATAAAAAGGTGTCATTTTCTCTATTTGAGTTGCCTAAATATCGTGGAAACAGGAAGTATGTTTTTAAAATACTGAGTTATATTACAAATGCGTCCACGTGTGTGAATATTTGCTTTATAGGTGAATGCTTGGTGTAAAGAAATGTCATATTGAGTTATTACTTAACTTAAATTAAAATTTATCACTTGATCATTCATTGGTAATGATAGTGTGAAATTTTTATTTTAGACATTTAATACCATTTAATCCTTGAATAAGAAAAGAAATATCAAGGTAGTAACTATTCTTCACTGAAAGCGAACTGGAAATTAATGTACAAATTAGCTAAATGCTATTTTTTTTTTCAAATTTCCACCATAAAGAACACATCATGACATTAATTGTTTTATATTATTTCATCTATTTTTATAAGTTTATAAATTGGTCATGGGTTAGCAAATCTAATGACCAATTGTTCCTGGTTACCAGATTGATTTCATATGCTTTTTTACGAAGAAGAGGGCCCAGGGGGTCCATTATTTCTCCTCCAATTAACACTCATTTTGGTGTTTGAGATATAACAAAATGAAGTTCTATAGGGGGTTAAAACTATAGTAGGGGACAAATGTGTGGTTATGGCTGTCATAATGGAGTCTGTGGTGTTCTAAAATAAAACAAGAGACTAAAAGTAAAGATCCCAATATGCTCACATGAATTCACGGCTTGCTTGAACATTGTAATTTATGGTAGATGTGCCATGCAAGGCAATAGTTGTCAAATTTGGGTTGAAATAGGGGCATGAGGTCTGTTCTAGAGATCGGGTATAAAAGTTTCCACTAATAATGACATGGACAGGTTATGGTGTAGATGATAACTAGAGATAGATAGCAATATAAATTTTTTTTAAAAAACCTGACGGGTAGGTTTTAGCTCGACTTTTCGAAGAAAAGTAGAGCTAGCTGCCCTCTCACACGCCTGCGTCGGTTCGTCACCGTGAGTTATTTTTTTGATAAGACAAATATCTCTGTTCGCTATCAAAGCTTTGATTGAAACTTTAAATACTTATTTACAATTAAAGTCTAAAACACAGGAGAAACAATCCACAACTCCAATCAACATGACACTCGATCATGTGGCTTTGAACAGAAGGGATCCCCCGTGTTTACGTACTTTACAGTTTTGGTTCAAGTTTTATGATCAAGTCAAATATCTCTACTACAGATCAAAGCTTTTGACTTGATCTTGAAACTGTTGACGACGACCACGAAAACGACGACATACAATGAAGGATCACAAAGTTCACCAAGAGCCTTTGGCTAAAGTGTGAGCTAAGAAATGGCGCCAAATTACATGAAATACTGTGCAGAAAGTGATGTAGACCATTTTGTCATATGATGTGTGGTGATGTTTGAAACAACTGACTTTCGTTTGAATCAAATCTATGTTAACTAATAAGTGAAATAGGTGAAATGCACCAAACATTAACCTGAGTGTCGTTAAAGTAGAAGGGCGATAATTCATGACATCTCTGGTGTGCAATATTTATGGTCCTAGTATCATATAGTGAGGGATGTTATGAACAACTACTTTTTAAGGTGTTAAATCAAAAACAAAGCAAAATGATCAAACAGGTGTAGGCCACGCACCAAAAACGGGTAGGCCTCCTCAAAAACGAAACGTCCAGCCACTCTTTGATAACAGATATTATTGAAAATCATTAACTGAACCTTAATTCGAAGTAGGGAAGGGAAACATAATTCATGAACTATTGCGGGCTAGAATTATGAACCTTGAATCATATCAGGTGTGTGAAGGATGGATGGAGACCCCTTTTTTTAAGTTTGAATCAAACCCATTTAGCACACGGCATCTGAAAGACAGTCTAAAATCCCCCGCCCTGCTGATGGGACATGAAAGGTAAAACGCTATTTGCCTAAAGCAGTGACCTGCGCCTTAACTGAATTGCTGACACATGAATTCGAATGCACAAGCGTCGTTGATGAGATGATCATTTGAAACCCAGTGTTCACTGAGAAACCTTGCAAGATGGTTTAGGAGATCTGGAGCGGAACCCACAAGTGGTTACGGAAGTGGACCGACTGAGACCGATTCCTCTAACCACCCCACCCTCCCACCACTTGTGGCGGGGATTAATAAGTAGACAGATAAATGCATCGAAAACGTTGGGACAACCTGAAATTCTAAGGTAAAAAGGGGGATAAATTCATTAAATATTGGTGTGATTATGGTATGGACTCCTTGTGTCATATGATGTGGTATGAGATACGAATAAACTGTTTGTAAAGTCTTCTCGTCACTAGTTTCATTCCTTGTACCGTCCTGTGACTTCAGTGTCACCTGACACACACTAATCGGTTCTCGATATCTTGTCACATACAGTGTGCTCCTGCCTACACATCTCTGTGCGACTTGTAGTACGCCCTTCAATCCTGTCCCTTCTCCTCCTCTTCGCCTACGTCCTATCGTCTTCGCGCACACCTTCGTGCCTGTCTCAAACCATGCTCAGCTTGCTTTCCGGAACCTCAACCGGGTAAAAAAACACTGAAGCTCATGCAGAGCAAGTTCGCGAATGTGCGATAATAAGGAGCGGACCGCAAACCTCTCCACCGCTCTGGTGCTCCTGCGTGTAGGCCACACAACCGACACTGAGAGGTGTTTCACCATTTCTCTTTTATTTCCTTCATTACAAACTAAATTTTCCACATGACATGTTAGGGTGCACCGTAAAAAGCAACGTAATTTGTTTACCACGACAATGATGATGCCCTTGCAGGCCAAATGAGGGTCAACTAAACGACTTACTTCATTCATCAACTGCTGGGCATCCATAGATCTGACAGTTGTTTACAACTTATGGGAACCTCTGTACTAGATGACTGTGCTATAAAATGTAGAAACGAGGATGTCATTATTGTCCTGAAAGATATAAATTTGAGTCAGATTTTTTTTTTGTTTGTTGGAAAACTGCTATATGATAGTAAAGAAATCAGTGCGATTTCCAAAGCCCCCATAATAAAAGTTTCATGCTTCAGTATGATACGAACAAAAAATGAAAGTCATCAGCGTCAATAAGTTAGTGGGGTCAGATATAATTCCACACATTGTTAAAAAATCAAAGATGGTGTTTGACTTATAAAATATTGCTAAAATACAGCAAACTTTACCAGTCAAGTACTAAACTGTCCTTTTGGTGTCGTCCGGAATTTGTGGTCTCCAACCAATATCAACGTCCGCCATGAATGGCACTGCTTGACCCGTTCAAATGTCACCATGTTTTGGAAAAAGAGTAATCGAAACTTGCAAGCAGTCCCCTCCCCTTGTTAAAAAGTTTTCTTGCAAGAATAACTGAATATGATGCTAATTTTATTTCAATTAATTTCTGGACAAAGATCTGACGACTGGACTAGCCGACAGAACGGAAGAGCAGAATCCTGTATGTATACAGAAAACTCCTTTCAAATGATGGGTCTAATAACAACACATTTACCTAATACGTAAAATATCAGTCCTGTAATTATTTCAAAATAGCTTATAATATGCTACTTGACACACGTAAAGTGTTATTAGATAATAGATCCTCTCATAGAGTAATGTAAACAAAAACTGTACAGTGGATTAACAACTATATTTATACAATACTTTTTTAAAATGGTAGTTTGTTTTAAAATTCTGTTGAGTTCAACATTATTTTAGGTTGGTATTAAAGTCTGTATTTACACATCCTTATTATATTTTAGAAGCATTGTCAATAACTTTTTGTGATGAATTAAAAACAATCACTCCTTACCTACTAAAATCAAATTCCTTGAACTTACAATCCTATTTTCCTCTTTTCACACACAAAACATCATTCTAATCCTGATCCACTTTGGTTTGCGTTCATTCCTGTTGTAGTTTACTTGGGTATTCTTTGATGGACTAGTTAAGAAATATGATAAAGCAAGTTCTTTCTTGTGTATGAATTCCTATGAACTAATCCTTTTCCATATTCTCAACATGTGTGTTTCTGTAGCCTGAATTTGTTGGTCTCCATATGTTATCCATTTCTGTAACAACACCCATTCATTCCTGAAATAAGAGGAAACATAAACAGAAGTGCAGCATTTCATTTAAAATAGTTTTTAATTAAAACATTAGTTGCAGAAGAAAAAAATATACAAGAAAAAGTTGGAAGTAATACTTTTTTTACTTTCACCACCTTACACTGGTTCATTGAAGTGTATAATATCATTCAGTAGTAGCAAAATAATATCCGAAAAACAAGAGTGTAATTGCCCTAAAGTGCTCACCTGTGTTCAGGCTTCAATGTGGTGTGTGGATGGTACCATGTAGAAGATTTGGGCTTCTCTATGTTAGCCTATAGTGTACCCAATTCATTGACCTGTCACAACTTTCCCGGCTTTCATTATATTCTTTCATGCCTTAACAAGGGTTGGCCTTTTTGGCCTTAAGCAATAATTTGGAGAATTATGTAGACAGATCAACCCTTATATCACATGCCGATATCAAGCTGTAGAGATAAAGAATTCAAACTCAGACTGGCATTTCTGTGATTAAATTTTTAAAGTATTTTTCCTTTTTTGGCTGCAATGGAAACCAGACTTGCATGGATAACTTAGATTTTAAGTGGCAATAACCCCCTTAACTAGAGTCCCACATGAACATGTCGGGCCCACACCCTTTGACCTCTGTACCTTGGACTTTGAACGATGAAACCTTGGGTCTGAAATGAACTCTGTGATATTTAGAATTAACTCATGCCAAATATAAACATGATACTGCATGCATGTCAAGGATAAGACCGAGAAATTCAAATCTAGACAGAGGACGGAAACACATGGACGCCAGCCATTTGTGCTTGACAAAAGATATTTAAAGTAATTTAAATATTGTCATAAAAATCTGCCTGTTTAAGAAGGTTGTAAACGCTGAAGCAAAGGTTTCTTTGATTGCCTCTCAACATCATTATACAATGTCATACAGGTTTCTGAAAACAAAAGTTATATGAGGCATGTTTTTTTTTTCTGAGAACTAAATATACAGCCAGTAAACGCTTTACAATTCAAGGTTATTTAAGGACTTTTTCATTTTTCAACTTTTTTATGTATCTGTTTATTAATAGATACCTTGTGCGCCCTTGTCACTGAATCTGTTTGAGAATAACTACAAGTCTTTTTGTCACAAAACATTTGTCCTCCCCTATGTATACTTAAGCTCTGCAGCCTTTTAGCATCGAGGCGGAAACGTGTTTGGCCATATGCAAAACTAGGCCTTTGGTTTTTGATCACTGAGTCACTCCTGTTATGGGAGTTTCTTCGAAATCCAGCCAGCAGTTTTGACCTAAGAAAGAGCCGGCCAAGCTTATCAGGTTTGGACCTTCAGAAAGACAGACGCAAAGTCAGAAACAGTATTATCAGCCTGTGGCACAATCATTTTAATGTAAGCTTCATTAACTTGTAATGGAAAAAATAGAGCTATATAATTAAATGACTCTAATGTTTAATTAAATGAATGTTCAATTTAAGTTTTTCAATTCTCAAAAACCGGTTTCTTATGGATTAATCAGAAAGAGAATTTATGATACCCTTTGAAAACAAGATGTCGATAACTCACACATTTCAATTGAAGATCAATTAAGTAGATCATTAGAAGAGGTGTTTAAAGTTTTCTTTTAACTTTAGCTCTGGCAGCTCGTGAATGCCATCAAACTTTTCTACAATGTCTGGGTCCTCTGAAAAAGAAATAGTTATATCATGAATAATTCGAAACTAATACTTGCATTCTTCTGTAACATCCCATAGAAAAATATTACAACGGAACTCGAACTCTCCCTAGGAAATATGTACTTACACATCATCGATTTTTTTTGTGGAAGCGATGTCCCAACCTGCTGGAATGTATTCTACAAGAAAGTGATGGTTTCATGCTAACCCTAAAACACCACACGACAATTTTTCATATCTAAACTGAGAGTACGCATTAAATTTTAAGGAAGCTAGACCACTACTGACCAGCATTCAAATAGAACTATTCAACTCCCTGTTTTCTTTCTACATTTTTTATTTATTATTGTCAATTAATGACTCTGTAACCCTTTTTTGAAAAGCATGTGTAACAGGAGAAGAAAACGTTACCTAAAGATACATCTATAAGGTCTTAATGTTTATAGATTATATGTCATGAAACAACGGAAAGATTTAAGTCGTGACTTTAACCTGTAAGAATATGCTGAACTTGGTTTTATGGATCATCCGGACAACAATTCATAAAAAAGAATTTCTAGGCAAAATGTCACAACTCACACAATTCGGTAAGGTGAAGTTTCTTCTGTGTTTCAATGAAAAATTTGTTGAAATACTTTTTTCAGGATTTCATCCATACAAAATCTGGCAGCTCCAAATTAATCAGACTATCTCACAATAACTTGTTCACTGAAAAAGAAAATTTATACTTTCTACTTAAAGTATTGTGAAAGTGTAACGAAATAATAATATGAGTTCCTGCCACGAGAAAAACCAGCATAAGTGCATTTTGCCACCAGCATGGATCCAGACCAGCCTGCGCAAATGTGCATCTGGTCAGTATCATACTGTTTGCTTTCAAAGCCTTTTGCAATTAGAGAAACCGTTAGCGAACAGCATTGATCCTGACCAGACTGCGCATAAGCTGGACGCAAAGCATATTTGGTTTTCTCATGTCACGGCTCCATATTTTGCCAACGGATCAGATCTAATGACATTGTTATATAAAAAAAACAAAAACAATTGTACTTTGTTCACGTCATACGCATGCTTAAAGCGTATCTTATCAAAATTCTAATTATGTTCTGTGACTCAAATCCTCAAACACACTCTTAATCGTTTACATTACAAAATGTATAATTCAATCTTATATTGTGACAAAATTAGTGAAACAACAACAAAAACAAACTGGACCCGTTTAAACAGACAATTACAATTTCATCAGAAGTTCTTTTCTAACAAAAAATATTGCAATCAATGTAACCAGATGACGAAAAAAACCGCCTTAGGATAGCTAGATCATCTGGTTTACCTCACAGCTAGAACTCTGGCTAGGCATGTTACAAAGACAGCTAGACATTTCCATATTCTATACATACATGGTTTACTTAATATGCCATGTCGTAAAACTGTACGAAGGCGATTATGACACAGTCCCGTTTGTGTGCTATACAAGTATACTGTTACAACATAAAGTTAGTGTCCTAGCCATCCGGTAACTGGACTTCTAGCCTGCTAGCCGGGTACTCGACTACTAGCATCCTGACCTCAGGTATTTGTCTAGCCTGAATAAGTAATGATTTATATATATAGTTTTCTCAACTTATTCTTAAGATATAATTGTCAGTGTAAAACAAAATATTGTGTGCCATTCTAACACGATCCGATTTATTTTCCTTTCAACACAGAAGCAGAAAACAGTGCATTATTATACAAACAATCACGTGTCTGAAACGTCCCAATTATTACGTCCCTGTCGTCAAACGGCATAGCGCGCGCTGGAAAGAAACCGTTAAAACGGGCAAATATTTAATGAATGTCGTCAGGGAATACGTAAAATCCTTGGTAACGTGTTAGAATCGAAATAACATATATCTCATTATCTCATTTAGTGATTTGGCTCTTGAATAAATCTTGTTTGTCGTTAAGATGCGTATTATTTATCACTCGGTCTGTACCCTCATGTATAATTCCTTCACACTTTTCCCAAACAATTATTTATTTCAACAACGAATCACTGGATTAGATATATATTTCCTAAACAAACCAAAGTATTTTTCATATCGACCTCGAAGTCGTATTATAACGAATGAGACGGGGTTTGTATCCATCCGTTGATATTCCTAATGTTGTAATGTTAATCATCCAAATTCCTTTCATAAAATTGTATAAAAGAATTTGGCTGAACTAATAGCCTGTTTCACTCATTGATGTCCATGTTATTTTGTAAAAAGTGATGTTATTCTAACGGGCCTACCTTTAATTCTTAAAACAGGGACATTATATATAATTGATGAATTGAAAGCTATCATTATTTTTGACTTTTATTTTCGAAATAAAACGGGATTAATTGATGAATGTTACTACAGTTTTTCAAAAGTTTTGAACAATACTAAAATACGAAACCTTACGTATTTTAAAACTGTTCTATTTTTGAAAATCCCTGAAAAGTTGGTAAAATAAAAAAAAATTCCGATCCCCAAGCATTTATTTTTCCCGCCACCAAATGAACAGATGTTAAAATAATAGTTACTTCACTGCCATCATTTATTTCGGCATTACATGAATATGCTTGATTATTCGAACTATTAAAACTAATCTTTAGTCTGTATGCACACATGATTTTTTTTGAAGATAAGTATTGATAATCTTGATAAATGAACAGGAATCTATTACCGTAACAGGCTAGAAAATCGCCCGGTAATTATAGCTGACCAGACAGCTATAAGCAGGCTAGGTATCCATTTAACTGACGCTATGACCACTTCCATATTAAACAAGGTCCTGAGAGAAATGTGCTCAACCAATCTTGGCTGGGACTCGAAAATAACCTTGAATAAACGGACCATTCTCAGAATTCAAATAACCCTCCACCCCACCCCTGGAAGTGTTCTTTATAAAAAAGAACCCATCCCTCTCGAAAACCATATTTCCTACCCCGTCTACAACTACACCCCATTTCAACCTCAAAAGACCCCCCACACCATTTCCCCGACAATACCCTACTGGGTAATTCCAATTCCAAAGACCCCCATTTGTGATTATGTGTAAAATGCCCCCTCCCTCTTGCTTTAGAACGGCTCCACATTTACACAAACAAAATTGCAAACCCCCTCTTTCCCTCTAACACCTCCCTGTAAATTACCCCCCCCCCCTTCTCCCAAGACACAATTAATGGGAATTTCTGAATACCAATTCTGATAAATAGCTGCCTTAACAAGTTCCTCTATTGTTGTGACCAAGTTAGTAACCGTGATATTTAGATCTGGTTTCATATTACCGTATTCATATAATTTGTACAGAATCTAAAAATCTTTGACAGTTTGACCCAAGTCAAGATTTTCGCCGACTGACATACTAATACGTATTTTTGTATGACAAAACGGCGCTAACAGCATTTAAATAATCGAGATTAATAGGTTATGATAATGAAAACTTCGTAAATCTTGCAATACTGTACTTTTGACCCATTTGGACGTCTCAGAGCGTTAATAGTAATTAAATATATACCCTGAGTAAAGTCATAACAACGCATACATATCAAGACAACCAAGTGTATTGTGTGGGTTATTATTGTTTAATTTGTTTCATAAAATGTTACAAGATGGTATAAACATTAGGATTTATTGTATAAAATACAAAAAGATAACAATATAAAACAAAATAACAAACCATCACGTTGGTATTTCATGTCCTCATTAACTGATATTTCTAATCATATAATATCCTGCAGAAAATTGTGAAACATCCTATCCTGAGTGATTACAAGTAACCATTACAAATCTATATATTCATCTGTATGCATTGTGAAATAATCCTACGCTTGAGTGATTTACAAGTAAGCATAAAAATCTATGATCTTCAACTTGTATACAGTGTGAACACAACCTACGCTTCGGTTATTACAGTATGATATTATAGTCATGTAAGCAGTTGTAAAACAATCCTACGCTTGCGTGAGTACAGGCAACAAGGACAACTATGATATTCAATCATGTATGCAATTGTAAAACAATCCTACGCTTGAGATGATTACAAGTATGATATTCAGCCGTGTATGCCCAATTGTGAAACATCCACGCTGAGTGATTACAGTAACGAGTGAAACATTCTCTTTTGAGTTTTTCCAGTTGTTTGTTTAGCAGTTTTTTTCAGATATATTTTGTTTTAAATTAAACAATCGTGTCCTTCGTGATGTTTTGCATATTGACTTGTAATTCATCTGGATCCAGACATAACTGTTGAATGATCTAATAATATTTTTTCCGCATAAAAAACGACCGAATTCCCTGTTTGTATGTCAGGGCCGTTGGGATATTTTCTTTCAAACACCCAGTTATATATCTAGTATCTCTTTGCAATTCGTGAATACACCTAAAACGAAATAACCTACTTTTAAAAACATCCTCTAAACGCATTTATATGCCACGTATAAATAAGCTGTTTAACTCGAACACGACGCCAATATTAAAATATTCAGCGAGGGTAATATTAGACCATAATTACTTTTTCTAAAGCTTATTAGAAAGCTTAAACTTACATTTAATGTTTCAATTCCACTATGTTTTTGTTTATGTACGGAACGAATTTCGAATGTTTTCTAGATGCGGAGTGGAAATCAAGCATTTTCAGTGGTTGTCTTTTAAAAGTACGTGGGATAATTTAGCTACACTGCATTCATAAAGCTAGCGTAGTAAATCCGATAACACCGTGCATCATTTATCAAAGGACAATACATTGAAAAATGCTCATAATTACATGAAAATTACGCTGCTGTGATTTGTTACAATATGTGATGAAGTTCTTAAGTTTTCTTTTTTTCTTTTCATCCTTTTGCATCCTTTGCTTTTTTCCTGGTGACCTATCATATGAGAACGTTTTCCTAAAAGTGGGATAGAAGAGTGTTTTTCAAATGACTAATTTAACCATGAATTAATATAGTAGTGAATTAACTTTAAATATATATTTTAACCTAATAGCAAGTTTACTTGAAAACTCAAGGAATTGATAAGATGAATTTGCACTAATCTTTTCAAGAATTTCAGGCTACTTATTACTATGGTAAAACTTTTGATTATAATTTAATACAGTTGCTAATCCTATTGCCATGGCAATTGTGAAAGTTCTATGGTACAGAGCAAGAGCCCTCTTTATGCCCCTAAGTTATAGTTGTTTAATATTTTTATGGATAAAAGGTGTTTTGGCACTTCTAAATGTAAGTTAGATGAGAGTGTATGCCTGTAAAATACCTACATGCCTTAGTCATTATCAAGATTTAATAGAATACATATTAGGAGCTTTCCGAGCAATGCAACACACAGCTGCTCTTATTTCCTATGTAGAAATTGTGATTGGAATATTGTTTTTTAAAAAAGAATTTTGTTAGGAATTTAAACCAGATTTTAGAAATAATATACAAACTCAAGGGTCATAATTATTCTCAAAACAACCTTCACAACTGATTACTCATTCAATCGCACTCTGAAAAGCCATAATTCTGTTTCAACATAGATGGACAACAACTGCACATAGTTTACTGCCGTTAACGTGCCTAACAGTGCCAACAAAATCAAGGACAATTGTAAATGCATAATTAAAAACCAATGTGTTGTCTATTTTAATAATTTGTTTTTCAAGTGACCTATTTTTTCAAATGCATCAGAAACGTATGAATGTAGTACTAAAATTATAGTATTTTGTACCCCTCGCACAAGTTTAAAGGGGGGGGGGGCGTATACTGGTTCAGGTGTCTGTCTGTCTGTCTGTCCGTCTGGCCCGTAGACCAATCTTGCGCACCATCTCTCCTTCTCCCCTTGACATTTTAATGACACTTCACCACAAGTGATCAGTATCCAACATAGTTTGCCTAAAGGGCAATGTAGGTATTTTAGAAAAAACAATTTCAGAGTTATGGGTGACTTTGTTTTTTTTTTGTTACTATAAACTATATACCTAATCACATCTTGTGCGCATACCATCTCTTCCTCATCCCCTTGCACATTTTAATGAAAACCCACACAAGTGATCAGTACTACAGGTATGTTGTGGCAGGTGGCAGTTAGGTTCTTTTAGAAAAAAAATTGCAGAGCTATAACTTTGTTTTGTTACTATATTATATACATAGACCACCCCCTGTGGCGCACCATCTCTCCTCATCGTACCCCTTGACACAATTTAAATGAACTTCACCAAGTGATCATAACATACAGTAATTGTGCATGGGGCATGTTAGGTTCTTTCAGCGAACAAAAAATTCATATTTTGGGACTTTGTTTCTGTTAATAGACTATGTACATACAGTCTGCATTTGTAATCTTGTCGTGCCCTAATCTACCAAAACCCTGCCACGATTAATGAAACTTCACACAATGTATCATATCAACCTATTTTGTGCATGGTGATCTATTACATCTTTTAAGATAAATCTTCTGCATATTATAGACTTGGTTTTTTGTTAGCTATATGTAATACATACAGTCTAATATACAGACAGTCCACATCATTATGCAATCTGTTGCGTCAAATTGGCGAATGTACTGTGTCGAGTGCATGCGGGTGTACATTCGTCACTTTAGTGATAGCTCTAGTTTTATCAGAAAGACCCTAAAGTCTTGCAATCATGTATCGTTTGACAACCTCATTGATAATTTAATCACAATTTTATTGCAAGTTACTACTGGAACTATTAATGAAAATGAAAATCGAAGAAGAGAAAGCATATCAATAAACTTACGAAATGAAACGAAGGTTTCAGGAAATAATTTCATTATCTTTTGGTCATGTTTGGCTCCCCAATTGTACATTCTTAAAATATAAAATGGAAATATCTGGCCATAACAAGTTTGAAAGTCCTATGAATTTTAGACTCTAAGATAATTGGGCAAACAACAGTGATTTTGGTATTTATTGGCATTGCTAATTCATTTTAACAAGTTTGGTTTTACCATGTAAGTAATCATATGAATGAACCTTTCAGTACGATCCTCATTTTCTTCGTCTATACAACAACTTGATATTTCTGCAAAACGGTCTATACCCCCTTACTGCAATGTTTTATACCCCGTATACTCGTGTTAAAATTCATCTAGGTAAACAGTCCAGATATCAAGACTTTTCGTATGCAATACTGAATAGAAAATAAAGCAAATTGCCGTTTGAATTTCGATGATTGTCTTTACCTATAAATAAAATCTGTCTTTGAAAAAGAGTCCTTTGGGAAGCAAATAATGCAAAACCAAGAAGCATAAACAGAACTCGTTTATTGAGTCTGTTCATGGAGAGGAATGATGTGCAACATCTCCTTCACTTCAATATGCAACAAAAATCAAGGTCGACAGTGATTCACTGACATCACCTATTTTAATGATTACTTGTGCAGGAACCAGCTATATTGATGTATTTCGAGAATAGAATCATTCCACTTTTGGATGTAAGTCGCCGTTACCATCATTTTCATTTTTTAAGGTATTGAACATCATGTTAAATCTGACCAGTGATAAAGAAGATTTTCAAAACCCGCCTATTTACATCTCAATAACTAAGCTATATCCGCTGTAACGATGTTCACAGTGCATACTCTGCATGCAAATTTTGTGACAATTTCACACAGCAATGGTTCAGAGACGCTTGTTGTACAGTTTCCTTCAAATAATAACGTTAACATCGACCGTTCCTTTGGTTTTTCGTAAATCATTTACCTAGATGTAAAAAGATTAACCGTATTTACTTGATTGCAAAAACTCATATTTTGCTACTCGGATGCAGGTAACTGTAAGCACTTGTCATTTTGATACTATTAAAGACAAACTATACTTTATTATTTGAAAGTCCGAAGACATGTCCCTTCAAATATTGATTTTTTGATGCTTTTTCTTGGACCTGTGACGAAGTTTTTAAGGCCATTTTAATTTTTGAACAATATTTAAGTCAGGTTTGTGAATGCGGTTTTCAAACAAGTAAAAAATATGCGATAAAACATTGGGTCTCCCTTGTCTCAGTTTGTTTTATTATTTGTTATGAAAGATTTTTAATGAACTACTCCAATAATTGCTAGGGGGTCACTTTTGTATCTGTAACTAATATTGTTTTTGAATTACATACTAACCCAGTTATGATATATTAAGTTTTATCATGCCATTACTATAAAAACAACTGCCTGATAAAGCCTGGTGAGAAAAGCAGGTTTTCTCAGAAAGTGCTTGAGAACACTTGGCACTGTTTTAAAACCTAGATTAATCCAGGACAATCAGATTGTGTTCATTTTGCATTTGTAAACATTATGCGACCTGCCATCAATGAACTGAAGTAGTCTTTAAATCCCCAATTACAATAGCGGAAAAAAAAACAAATGCTAACCTTGTGTTTCGTAACCGACATCTCTGTCTGCTGCAAACGAAAGAATAATTTCAATTTGTTGCAAAGTAAATTGTTATCCGAAGTTCAGTTGCTAGACGGACCCCATTCTCACCAAGCAAGGGAACGTTTGAAGTGACTGAAATACACACGCCATAGCGCCGCTTGGCAAAAAAAATGAGCAGTACGTTGCATCTACCGTTGATTTTATTACCATAACAGTTCATTCCAGATGCAATATTCATTATGTATGTGCAGAGAGCTAAAATCCGAAGAACGCATTAGTCATTTTCCGTTTTCTATGATCGTTTTCCGATAAAAACTTTCTTGTGGTAACTGTCAATATGGTATGCATACACTATACTTCGTGACATTGTCTTACGTACCTATAAGAGCGGGTTTAATAAAAATAATCTCGTAAATAATTCTTTCAGCAGTTAATTCTAAAAACAGGATTGCGGTCATTTTGAAGGAAAACTAAATACAAAAGAAGTCCGGCAAAAACGCAAAATTTAGTCCACCCCTAGTCCTACTTTTTGCTTCTTTATTTCTCCATATGATAGGATACATTATGATAAATTTAAGGCTGATAAATAGAATAACAGGTTACTGTCTTTTGTGAAAGGGATTTCTGGCAACCTGGCGCTCCTTCCAGAACCATATCTCGCCGAGTCCTGAGAAACCCTTTCCAAAAACAGTAACCTGTTACTCTCTACGTTTTGTATTGTTTATTGTAAAGTTATCATCATTCTTGAACTAGAACGTGATGTAAGTCCACCATAAGGCGGGAAATTTAAAAATTCGTAAGTAGGCGGAAATTTGTGACGATTGCGCCGTGCCTGAACAACAGTAAATCGGCATTGTGCATGTGTTTGCGCACTTAGAACGGCCGCCAACAATGAAATGTGCTAACATTTTCATTTCGATACTATGGAACGAATCCACAGGCAATAAACAACGCTGTGGGCCACTTCAATGTGCGTGCAACCTGCCTCTGGGACACGCCTGTCTGCAACTACTGACCGCATATTCATCTTGTTAGGTGGTAACCGCCTTCTTAGGTTTTAATTCCATATACTGACTGCTCACACAATAACGCTGAATTGCAAAGTTTTAACAAGAACGGGTAATTCCGACTGTACACTTAGAATACATGCCGTCAAATATCTTGATTTTTCGATATACGAAATCCCGCGCGCTTCGTGTGTCGCAATGTTTAACAACCAATAATTCCTTATGGAAATAAGGCCAACACTATAAACGTTTTGTGGCTTAATTAGCTCCATGCACATCTTAATAACGCTATCATCGATAAAACAGAGACCCTTGTCAATTTTGAGTAGTATATGTGGAGCCTTTCGCCAATAAACAGACATACATTTATCTGCATTTTAATATCACATCACCATATCCTGGATAATAATAGATACTGTATTCGCTCAGAAGTGAAAATACGAATCTCCGTTGTTTCCGTTTATACTAAATAACAATTTGTACACTGCGTTTTCATTTTTAGATTTGGCATCTCCTATTTATAAAAGTAATACCTACCAACATTCATGATAAGACGATGGTTTTGATTTATATTGTACATGTTCTCAATTGGAATACGTCAGGCAAATATACTAGTGTAATATTTTTAACTCAGTTCATTCTGTTTGCGTTACTGTGTGTTATTTGAGGATTTCAATCACGTAATCATTTGTTATAGAGAGTTTCGATTTCATCAACCTTCGCCTTCCCTTCAAACGGCTCTTGCCGAAGTTAAAACGTATATAGTGTTAAGTTCCCTAAAATTTCTTGAGATTTCAAACTTAAATGACCATTACTCTTTTAATCCGATCATTAATTTATCCGTAATCATGATAGTTTCTTTTTTCCTTTTTTTCGTTCATTTTGATATCAAGTTGTCCAAAGGTCGTGCGTTTATTCTCAGCAGCAGCACGGTAATGTAACAATAACATGTTAAATTTCATTGAGAAAGGGAATCGGTAGTGAAACAATTATCCGTGACAAAATAGTTGTACTTTCTTTTGAATCGTATTAACTATAAAGTAAATCCCTGATCAACCACGAAGTAATCCTGATTACCTATAAAGAAATAATGACTGTTCCGATAAATGTTTTTCGACACTCGTTTTCTCTTTCAAGAGATTTAAAATAATGAAAATTAAACAACAAAACATTTCATTAATGCCATCATCGTCACTGGATTTAGTGCGATTATGATAAACAAAGACGAAACGATGTGAATAATGTAAAAACCGTCGGGTTGCTCCGAATATTTGGTTTTATATAAATAATGTAATAATACTAAGAGAAATAAAGAGAGAATCATATCAACGTCACTTTAAGTGGCATGGGCCAGATTCGCATTTGGCCCGGGTATGTTTTTTTAAATAAAATAGACAGATGCACTTTAAAGGCATTTATATCAACTGGTTATTTATGATGCTTATTTTGACAGAGCATGAGATTTTGGGTCCAATGCAATTTTGGTCAAAATGGGTTATTGCTATCTGACAGATTGACCCAATTCTGAGTAAAAAATCTTCAATTTGGACAACAAAACATCCAGCCCTTTGTCATGGAGATATTACCACTTTTCGGACACCATGTTTTTGTCTAACTGTATCAAAATTGAGGTAGTATATCTTAATAATGACTCCATATTTAAATAATATCAAGATTTATATATACATGATAAAATAAAAAAGCAACATGCAATTAATGGAATGTATTTCTTTTTGTGTCTTTCTTTCATGTAGTATAAAAATATTTATGTACTAAAAATCGTTTCTATAGCAACACTGTTGTTTAACCTCTTTTTTAACAGTCCCTTGATGAATCTAGCAATAAACCACATAGAATGTGACATAAACAAACAATTAACTTTTTCTAGTGTGCAAACAGTTTACAGACAACTGTTTTATGACATTCTTTTGAACAAAATACAGACTTTATTTGATATCAAATTAGACAACATCCCAAAAACTAGGACATTAGTCTTATTGTTATTGACACCCTATCTATTAAACAGCAAGAAAGAAAATCAGGCAAGAAGATATAATTATTAGACTGTTATTATCAACTGTGAGTTTGCTAAAATTTCAGAGGACTTAGATATACTGATCAGTGAATCATTACCATGGCAACGATGTGGTATTTTCTTACAAAAACACTAACATTACCATGGCAACAATGTGGTATTTTCTTACAAAAATACTAACATTTTTGTCAATTTCATTGTAATACTGTGTTTTTCCATATATTTACATCAAAAGCTGTCTGTTTTCATATTTAAAAGTAAGAGACATCATTCCATGCAAATTAATGTAATATTGTTTGAGAAATACATACTTTTCGGATACACCTCTCTCAGTTACAACTTTTGCCATTTTAAGGCAAACTTGTGTGATAACATAGTGCTTTGCTGATGCAATTATTACATATGAAAATATATTAACTAACATAATACAACTTAACAAATATAACATATAAACAAGAAAGATGTTGTTTACATATGATGATATCCAAAATAATTTAAAAGTCAAATTAATGTTACCATGGCAACAATGCACTATTTTCTTAAAATAGTAGTATTTTTGTAAATTTTCCAGAAAGAATCAGAACATTCATTTAGCATCTGTTCAGTATACATTTGTTTTACACCACAAATGGTCAGTTATTATCATTTATAAAAAACAAAACAAAAAAAAAAAAAAAAAACAACAATATATTTTATGTAATATAATTTGACACTTTGAGAATTACATATTTTTCTGATATGCCTACCTGCATTACAACTCTGCCATTTTATGGCAGATTTGTGTTATGACATGTTTTGTTGATGCAATGATTACACATAAAAGATATTTTCTTGCAGAACATAGTCTGATTAGCAGAATGTAAACAAGAAACATGCTGTCTACATAATCAAACAAATCTAAAGTTAAGTCAAATTTGTGTTACCATGGCAACTCACAATGTTTTGCGACAAAAATTAGCTATTTCTGCAAAGTTCATGTAAAAATATCTTTTAACACAATTATAACCATGGATTTACATGATTAATTCTTGAAATAAAATATAATTATCAAATTTAGCCAGTAACAAATATTTTCTGCTATATTAGAAGTTTTCTGTCATGGCCATTTCTGGGAAATCCTTCCTACACTCACACAGGCAAGGCAGTTATGATTGTAAAAATGTTTCATCCAAAGGTTGTGCTTTAAATGTCACACATGTTGTAGTTTTGAAACAACTAGGATTCATTCAACAGACATGTCTTAGTATTTTATGCATGCAGTTTTGGAAAATTCATAAGTTAAATTCTGTATTGTTAGAACAATTAAGATAGTGCTTTTCAAACCACTTCACAGCTGTCATGGCAACAAAAAACTTTTACCCAATATTTCTCACAGTTGACTAAGTTTTACTTTTTCTTGAAACACATTTGTAATTTGAATTAGAATGTTTAACTTTTTCAGGTCATGAGGGCAGGAAACATGACCTTATTTGTGCAATATGTAGTTATTTGCTCATATCAGTATTTGTGACATATACTCTATTCCATAGGCCTGATTTCAGCTGGATGATCAGTAGAACATATTAATTTCCTCTGTTTCATTCCCATTCACATATTCATAGTTCTTTCATCACTGCAAAACAAAAAAAATAACAACATTAGAACTTCATTTTAAGATTAGTATAAGGTTACAGAATGTAAGACTGTAAAGCATCTTTTTAAGCTTAAGAGAGTCTTTTTGTTAAAAGCTGAATGAAAGCAGATTTGATAAGTGTAAACTCATCCAAGAATCTTACAGTATTCAAGCAGAAAAAGTAGCTTTTCAAGAATACATAAGCTAGCTAAGATTCTGACAGACTAGACATACAATTCATGCAATCATACTTAATGTAAACATACATACATGATATATTTAATTATTATATATCATTACTTCTTCACTTCTTAATATACTATCACATATTTGTTGAATGTGTCTATAACTAAAATCTTTTCTCTTAAAATGTTATGAATAAAATAGAGCATTTATGTTTATGTTACTTTAATGTCTTTAATATCTTTCTTAGAATAGCAGTATAGTAACTGTAAAAATGTGAGAAGAAATTTACAAACCCCCAAAAAGTCCAGCTTGTGGTGTATAGACCTTCCTGGATAATCCTTTAACTGTTTAAGGTAATTGCATCAAACCAAACAATCCTCAGTGGTTGATCTGTAAAATGAAAAAAATACTGAAAAAGGCTGAAATGTAAGATAAAAATGCCCTGGGCAGTTAAGTCAGTACATAGAGCACAAAGACTTCTATAAGAAGAGTAATAAGTTTGAATCCCTGTCAAGACTTTCAAAACAAAATGCATCTAAAGTTAATTCATTTTACATAGTGGTTGTCAGTGACTTGCCAAGAACAGTACAAAATGGTGAGGAATACAGAAATAATGGCCAAGTGAACTGTTCAACAGTATGCAAATTTAACAAAATTGTCTCATTCCGAGTAAAAACAATATTTATGCCTTGTAGAAGTTTTATGTATGGACTGTTTTGACATTACAAGAAATAAGTAATTGAAGCTGACAGTAGATGTGTTTCAACTGTTCCTGATCAGTCACTTTCATGGCATGGCTATATAAAATGATCAGGGCTTTAATTATGTAACTAAACACTATGACTGACTGTTGTGTTTTTGTCTGGCACCACAGTTACAAAGTCTTCTTGCATAGAATCTAATTGTCTTGCATACTGATTCTACTGAATAAGAGTCAAAACCGATTAAAAAAAGTTTAATTCATGGCAGATTTAGTAAATAATATATAGTCTACAATACAGTGACACTTGTAAATAAAATGTGAATTGCGCTACCTCCAAACTGTCATTAGTGTCAAATCCGGGCTATTTTTCAAAAATATATCGGACAAAACAGTCGATATGAACTCAAATCATATTTTAAACCCTACATGAATACTTACTTACCTTGAGATTCGTTAACTGTCATTCTCTATACAATCGAAATAAATCATCAAATAACTGTTTTTGGTAGTTTCATTTTCTCCGCGACCTTCGATGTTTACAAATGGCGTGTCGATTCAAAGGGCGATAAATTATCAATCATTTTAAACTTTTAAAGAAACGGAATTGCAATATGTCACTTCATTTATTTCTTGTGGCAAGGTCGAGTATTATTGAAAACAATAATGCATTAATTGCCGCGAACACGTGGTAAGTTGGTAACGTCCACCATTTTTTGTGACGTAACTTTAATCGATGTTTTCTCAAATGACGTAACGCCGAATTTGGACCCAAAATGTCATGGTGCGTCACATATAACTGAGGATTCCTTAGTAAGAGTAGTTATTGTGTACAGCAAATATGTGCTTGAATCGATTTTCCTAGCTCCGTGTAGACGACCGGGTCAAAAGTCTAACCTGAGGTAACGGAATTCAGACGAAATGGAAACGGTCATCCATCCATCCAGATTGAGCTCAAAATTGCGGAAAAAGTAAATGGTTATGAGAAACTTTTCTTCTCACCATTATTTTCGTATGGCCACATGTATACATGTGTTTTAGGTCAGTCATTTGCAGATAATACGGAACAGGTCGCGCAAGGCGTGCATTTTGTGCCATTTTGGCCTCAAAATTTAGTGTCCTGAAACCTGCGTTTCACTCGTTTTTATCACAGAAGCAACAAAATCGGCAGGCTACAAATTTTACATAATGAAGTGTTAAGTCTGTGCAATACATTTGCTTAAACTTGCCTTGAATTTATCACAACTGGATTTTTCATGATTGTTTTCGCACTGGTATCAGCGCAGATTTGTGGAATTACAAATCTACTGTCCCTTGCCCCCATTATGTTGATGGTGTTCCTGGAAGATAAACTTGTCTTGGAAACGTAATATCTTTAATATTGTCGATTTCAGTATTAAATTTTATCAAATAAACAAGAATCTGCTTCCACATAAACACAAGTTTACTTTAAAATATCTGACAAAAAGTCCACGAATATCATTCTAAGAATGTTTTATTTCAATAGACAAGTCGGCTAACAATATGGTCATTGTTTGATGCTGCATTATATTAATATTTTACGAAACGAACTAAATAGTACTAAAGCGTATACACTGAGCACCTGCTGAACAGCATTTGATAACGGATTTAATCACTGAAGTTTCTAATTGGAAAGTCCGTATAAATGACCAGAATATTAAATTTCAATGGATGTACTTGATTTCAAAATTAGATAAAAAATATCATGTAAAACTCGTTTTTAGCTCACCTGAGCAATGCTCAGGTGAGTTTTTCTGATCGCTCGATGTCCGGCGTCCGTCGTCCGTCGTCTGTCGTCTGTCGTCTGTCGTCCGTCGTCTGTCAACATTTAGCTTGTGTATGCGATAGAGGCTGTATTTTTCAATTAATCTTTATGAATGTTGGTCAGAATGATAACTTTGATGAAATCTAGGCCGAGTTCGAAAATGGGTCATCTCGGGTCAAAAACTAGGTCACTAGGTCAAATCAAAGAAAAACCTTGTGTATGCGATTGAGGCTGTATTTTTCAATTCTTCTTCATGAATTTTGGTCAGAATGATTGCCTTGATGAAATCTAGGCCGAGTTCGAAAATGGGTCATCTCGGGTCAAAAACTAGGTCACTAGGTCAAATCAAAGAAAAAACTTGTGTATGCTAAAGAGGCTGTATTTTTCAATTGATCTTCATGAATTTTGGTCAGAATGATTACCTTTATGAAACCTAGGCCGAGTTCGAAAATGGGTCATCTTGGGTCAAAAACTAGGTCACTAGGTCAAATCAAAGAAAAACCTTGTGTATGCGATAGAGACTGTATTTTTCATTTAATCTTTATGAATATTGGTCAGAATGATAACTTTGATGAAATCTAGACCGAGTTCGAAAATGGGTTATCTCGGGTCAAAAACTAGGTCACTAGGTCAAATCAAAGAAAAACCTTGTGTATGCGATAGAGGTGGTATTTTTCAATTAATCTTCATGAATATTGGTCAGAATGATAACCTTGATGAAATCTAGGCCGAGTTCGAAAATGGATCATCTCGGGTCAAAAACTAGGTCACTAGGTCAAATCAAAGAAAAACTTTGTGTATGCGATAGAGGCTGTATTTTTCAATTCTTCTTCATGAATATTTGTCAGAATGATAACCTTGATAAAATCTAGGCCGAGTTCGAAATGGGTCATCTCGGGTCAAAAACTAGGTCACTAGGTCATATCACGTAAAAACCTTGTGTATGCTATAGAGGCTGTATTTTTCAATTGATCTTCATGAATTTTGGTCAGAATGATTGCCTTGATGAAATTTAGACCAAGTTCGAAAATGGGTCATCTGGGTCAAAAACTAGGTCACTAGGTCAAATCAAAGAAAAACTTTGTGTATGCAATAGAGGCTGTATTTTTCAACTGATCTTCATGAAATTTAGCCAGAATGATTACCTTGATAAAATCTAGGCTGATTTCGAAAATGGGTCATCTGGGGTCAAAAACTAGGTCACTAGGTCAAATCGAAGAAAAACATTGTGTATGCAATAGAGGATGTATTTTTCAATTGATCTTCATGAAATTTGATCAGAGTGATTGCCTTGATGAAAACTAGGTCGGTTTTGAATATGGGTTATCTGAGGTCAAAAACTAGGTCACTAGGTCAAATTAAAGAAAAATCTTGTGTATGCGATAGAGGCTGTATTTTTCAGTTGATCTTCATGAATTTTGGTCAGAATGATTGCCTTGATAAAATCTAGGTCGAGTTTGAACATGGGTCATCTAGGGTCAAAAACTAGGTCATATCTAAGAAAATGCTTGTTTTATCGCAAGAGACCAAATTTTTGGTCCAATCTTAATGAAAATTGGTCAGAATATTTGTTTCCATGAAATCACTAGGTCAAACATGTTTTACACTGTTATGGAGTGTTTCTTAGGTGAGCGACCTAGGGCCATCTTGGCCCTCTTGTATCCAAATATTTCCTATTATTAACATCATGCCTTACTGCTGTATAAGCCAACGTGAAAAGATAGTGTGATACAGTTTATGAACATTATGGTAAAAACCTATGTACGTTTAAAAATACTTGCGAAATCCTTGATAAATTTAGAATCAATAATTACAAGGGTTTACAGTAGGTAGATGCGATGTATTTTCTACTTAGTATACCGTTTAAACACATAACCTAAGAACGGAATCAATTAACTGCCTTAATTCAAAAGACTTTTGCCTGAGAAAATGCTACATTTGTCATTTGCAATTTCGATAAAAGCATTTTTCACCTATCATATTAAAAAAAAAAAATTTGGACCTGTGATGAACTTTGTAAAGCCCTTGCCATTTTATTGGACAATATTTATGTCAGGTTTGGAAATGCAGTTTTCAGACAAGTCATTTGTATTCCCTTGGGAACAAAGTGTGCACCCTTTGTTGCACATTTAGTCTACATCCCATATACAGTTAGACGATAAGCTTTCCTTTTTGATGTTTGTATGGCGGAACAGACGAAGGACTCTATAGTTCTTTGTCTTCACCACAACTGGTTATTATAATATTTGTCTCTGGCCTGTTCATCGGGCCCTAATAAGTGGTTATTTACTTGTTGTCCTGTTTTCTTCAAAGGCAAAAGGTAAGGACGATTTGCATGGAAGTTCAGATTACAGCAAATACAGTCAGAGAGCCATGCATCGCAGAATAGACCCGAAACAAAAATAATCTATAACACATAGCAGAAGGATTGCTTAGGAAAACCAACAAGTACATATTAATGAAAGAAAATGATTTACCAAAATAACGTCTATCTTATAAATTATAATTTACCTTCAGGGTAACAAAATACTATTGAAAAAAATAACTTGTTTGATATATTAATATTGATTTGAAACGTAGACTATTCTATTTTAAACACAATTGCGTCATTTTGTAACATTTTCACTAGTATTCAACATTTTCAGCGTTATCAGTTCATTAACGAACAGTTGCCATGAAACACTGAAATTATATATAGTTCAAAAGAGATTTTCAATAGAGACATATATATTACACGTATATTATATTATTTTATATTATATTTAAGATATGCATTCCTTAAATAAAACGCTAATTCTGATACATTGGCAGGACCAAGGAATAAATAAATATATATATATATAATAAATAAAATGACTTCACATACCTTTCCAACAGTATTTTATTATAAAAATACAAACTAGTTTCGCCTATCGGCTCATCAGTGTACATACAATGTAATATGGTCCTGCCAAAAAAAAAAAAAGGTCAAAATAATGTAGAGGAAGGGTCCATGGTATATTTTTCTGGATATTATGTAGTTTACCATAAATTGGCAACGATTCAAATGTGAAAGGCAAGAAGGCTAGAATAAGGCTCCGTTTCCATGTGCATTTTCTGTGTATTTCTAGTAACTGTTTTATGTAATTTGATTTTCTTGTTGTCCAATATTCTTTCTTTTAATCGGTCTAAATAAACCAGTTGATATGTAAACAAAATTTATGCGATCAGTGATACACATAATGCTCATAAATACATTTTGGTAAATTTTCCAAAAGTACTGCGTTAATTAGTTCTTGATTTTGAAAGCATGCAATGCCATATAAATTTATTTTATACATATACATGAATTGCAAAAGTCGTTCGTTGTCATTAAACCGATGTTGAAAGGCAAGTATAATTTAATGAGTTTTATATTTTATAATGGATTCCTAAGATGTGAAAAGGTCTTTTATTTCGCCCTTTGTAATGCAAATGATTTTTCGAAAGAGTATATATATGTTAGTTTTGTTTAAAAAGTTTTAATACGTTTCAGTTATATGCATACTATATTCAATTGTAAAGGAAAAGCCCAGACTTGCGATTCTCTTTTTTTCTAAATTTGATTTGTACATGTCGTTTATTTTTTTTTTGCGCTTAAATTGTCACACTTATTTAAGATATGCAATCCTTATATAATGTTCTTTTCTGCTCATGTCATTCAATTCAAGGTATGTGTATGGTAATTGTTTGCCTCACCGCTAGACTTAACAATTCAACCATGATGTATTTTTTACAAAACTATGTTGTGGTATAAAACACAGATCCAAATGTATAGATGGAGGCATAGCCCTGCCGTATGCAATATAAAAAAATATGTTATATGAAGTTACACTTTACATACATTGTATTCCCATATTGGTGAATCTTGTAATTGTTAATCAAAAATACCGGAAAATTGCGCAAAACACAATATTTTTCATAGATATTTTGCAATCCAAGAATGTATGATATCAATATACTTTTATAATGTTTCTGCTAAAGCATGTCAGACATTCTTCTTGCAATGAAGCTATGAAAATGAGTGTAAAATGTCAGGTATGAAATACTATACATATCACAATTTAATTGCAGTGACACATCACTACCATATAATTAATAAAGTTGGATTTTTAATCTATAGAAAGACATTACATTAAGAACCTTAACAGAGAGAAACATGTGTAGTCATTCTGTGCTTCTAACCCGGGAACCATGGCTTTCAGAATTGGGCTCTTTTTACTGAGCTAACTGCATGTACTATAGCATCCTCTGTGATACATAGTCGAAGAAACGCGTTTTCGGATATTTTGATAAACAATTATGTTTAAATGTAAATTTAATTTTTGTCACAATTCAGTTTTTTCGACCTCTATATAAGCTACAAATCCTTGTTATTACTCAGACGAAATTAGCATATTCAGATCCAGACTGCTCATGATTTATGCTAGATATACATTTTATGTACATTTTGGTGGTACTGGAACATTTAAGCCATGTTGTTTGAAATGAACAAGTTCAAATATATCACAACGCCAAATCCCTCCTGTTGACTGTTTCAAAACATTTCAATGTGCAGGTCTATGTCAAAACATTTCAATGTGCAGGTGTATGAAATAGTGTCAAACTATCGAAAATACATCTATTGTTATGCATTTGCTTGATACTATATATCGGTTTCATTACTATAAACTGAGCATTTCCTGAAATCAAGAAGTATGTCGCGTATCGTATCTGTATGTCGTTTGGTCTTATGAGTAATGATATTATTCATGATATTGCTGCAACAAAATCAGTCATTCAACAGAAAAGGTTTTCTTTTACAAATCTGACATAAAAACATCAATGCATCACTGGTGTGCGCAAAACAAATATTGCATACCTCGTATGACGAACCTATCTGAATTGTAACTTTTCGCCAAATTTCAAACCTCAAATTTTGAGAGAACATTTCGTTTATTTGTTGTTCTTCTCGCGACATCTCACACATCAAGTGTTACTGTAAATTTCTGTCATAATTATTTTGTACATTGATGTTATAGGGTGGACGGATAGCTTAGTGGTGTGCACACTGGCCTTCCAATCCTGAGGTCGGGAGTTCGATCCCCGGCAGCTACTCGGGAATTTTCAGAAACGCTTTTCAGTGTTTCCCACCCAATTAGAGGTGTACTGGTCAGGAACCCAGGCAATCCTTGCGTGTATCAGTCCTATACACTGGGCACGTTAAAGAACCAGGCTGTGTATTAGCAACGAGCTAGGCTAAGTTAGCCGGACAAGCCTGTGTCTGATTTCTGATCTCTCTGTCGTGGGGTATTTGTTAATACCCATGTTGTACCTGAATATGTATAAAGGGCTATAAGAATACAGTTCGCAGTGTTTATTTACTTCTGGAATTACTTTAGCAACCGAACATATAATAATTGATATAAACCGATAATATCAGCAAAGAATATCATCCAAAACACAAACGCATTTAAAATGTAATAGCCATTGTCTTGAAGTCGCCACAGTGCAACAAAACCCGTACACTATCCTAGGTTTAATGTACTTAACGTTCTATTTAATCTTCTGAACTTATGTTTTATAACGTGTGTTTCATCTTTGTGATTCTGTATCAAATGACCGAGTAGGTTCTTTGCAATGTCATTTAGCATGATATGTGCATTAGTCAGGCAGAATAATATACGAGATATGGAATTGAATTGGTGACCTATAAAACCAACGTAACGTACGTGTAATTTTTAGAAAACCGCCTTTTTTTATGAAACTCGAATATATTTGGACTGCGAAATACTATACAAAATCTACAGGTAATTATTTGTATATACATTCTGTAAAAAGCACACCCAAATAAAAAATCGATAAACTACAATTTCTAACTGATGATATCTTTACAGTGATGCCGCAAGAGGCAGTTTCTCAACATCTGATACTTGGAATAGTAACAAGATTAAATCCAACAAAATTATAACGGTCATGCTTGCATGTTCAGTAAACATGCTTTATTCATATTAAAAGCATACCGATGCGATTGTTGGTGTTTTTTTCACTGAACATTGTTAGTTCTCCAAGATGGCATATATGAGTGGCGACAGTTACGTATGTCACATTTTAACTTTCCGTTGTCCACTAAAGGTCAAAATCATCAACATCTACAATAAAAGGAATCTATTGGAACCCAAAACATTTTTAGTGGAACATTAATTGGCTTGATTTATTGAGAAATATCATTTGATTTAAAAGTATTACATTTATACGTTTCGTGTCTATAGTCTGATATGTTTGCAAAAAAATCATATTTCCATCAAAATATATAAAATTAAAATTAAATTAATTAAAGTTGTTAACACAATTGGTTGATAATATCTTATCAGAAAAGAAATTTTTTTTACTAACTTTATAACTTATGAAAGCCGGTGGAAATGTAGCTAAGATAAGCTGGTTATCTTAGTCCCTTCATTTTGTATAAATCGTCATATCGGGAAAGAGTGTTACAGCAAGCCTTTTTTTACTTAGAACTGTTATATAAGGAAATGTCTAAAATCTGACAGTCAATATTGAAACATTTGAGTGCAATTTCATTCGAAGCCAATGATAGTTTCAAAGAGGGAGGGTTCCGTAATTTTCACGCACAAGGTTTATCAAATTGAGTTAGAAAGTGATATCCGTGCTTAAAGAATGAGTGCATTAAAGGCTTCAGTAGATGAAGCTTTGCCAAATTTCTGGAATACGAAATCGAAAAACAAAAAACTAGAGAGCTTACAGAAACTGGCCCAAATACAATTAGGTTAAGTATAATAAACAAAGAACATATAATACATTTACATAATTAATTAGACCTTACGTCATTTGATACAAAAACATCGCACTTTATTTCTATTCTCATACATTATGACAAGATGCCGTCTTACATCAGACTGAGAAACACTGGGCTTCTACTCTGTAATCATTTAAAGCTAATGGAAAGGTTGTTTGTAGATATTTAATCCATTTAAGTTCAGAGACATGTCTAAGTTTAGCCTTGAAACCAGGGGCCGTATTCATAAGCATCTTAAGTATACATTTTGACTTAAATTCAAGATTTTACTTAAGTTTGTTGTGATTTCAGCTTAAGGTATTGGACCCCTAATAGTAATGTTTAAAAAATGGCATTTGCTTGGTATATTCTTAAAGTTGCCCATGTTTCGCACTGTGTTGCAAATTTTAAACAACTTTTACCGTGCCGTTTTTTGTAAATTTTGTATAATTTATTGTATTTCGTCAAGCTCAAGTAGAGACAAATTTCAATGTGATGGCCACTATCTAAAACATTTGCCGAGAATTCATTACAGCATTAATTTTGATAAAAGAAACATCAAACTATTGTTAAACAATTATAAAACACAAAATAAAACTGTAAATATAATTTTTTTCTAGGGTGCCTCAAGTAAACAGATTTAATGAGACAGAATTCTAACTGCAACATTGAAACATTAAGGTCGAATCCTGTGGGTCTGTTTTGAATTTTGCTTAAAATGTAAAGGTATTTAAACTTATACTGAAAAGTAATTTATAATTATTTGTTCATTTTGTTTTACATTGTTAATTTTTAGTATTTTATACAGTAAATCATACAACGGTACTTTATCTTGTAACATTTTAATGAAAAATAAACAATAGTAACCGCATAATACACTTGTTTTGTCTTGATATTGTATATTATTGCATTTTATATCCGGGATGTAATTAATTACTTCTTTTGGCGGAGGAAGTCCAAATGGGTCAAAGTACAAAGTATTAAAGTAACAAACCCAGTGTGTTCCAGACCCAACAGAGTCGTCCAAATTTATAATTCCACATTCTTTATTTAATTTTGTTTTTGGTAAATTATTTCTACTAAATACACCCCTAAAGTTTTTAATTTTCAATTGTTTAACCCATTGTTCAATTTCAAAGTGAGAAATAGGTTTGTTTAAAAATTTTATTTTTTTTTACTATAGGAATTCGTCTGTAAGGTCTCCGTTGAGAATCAATATGTATACCTTTACCGCTTAACAAAGATGTAATCAAAGGTATTCCAAGACTAGCAGCCAACATGCCTAAAAACCCACCGTCTTGTTTTTGTTTTTGTGTTAATTTAATCACTCCAGATCCCACTAGTTGTTTTCTTTGATTAACTGTAAGATATGGTGTTATCATGTTATCATGTTTCTCTTATCATTAGCTACCGAAATCATACCATTTCCAAGTATTTTACTAACACTAGTACTGGCAAGTCCTGACAAAGCGCCGATGCCTAGAGGAGCTAATATTTTTGGAGCTATTTTTGCTGCCATTGGAAGAATTGTTTTTCCTATTAATCCAGCCAAAGCTCCTAAAAATCCTCCATTTTGACCTTGACTGGACATTTGCTTTTTGGAAATTGTAATTTCTAATCCCTTTTTGTTTTTAATAGATTTTTCAATTTGATTAATTTGTGTTTTTGTTAAAAGCAAAGGAAAGTTTCCACGTAATTGTTCATGTTTTAATCTAAAAGTATGTGGAATTTTGTCATTGTAAGCTTTTGCTAAGTTTTTCTTTTGCCCATCTGTTAAATTTACATTATATTCAATATAATTTGATACCATTATATATTAAATTTATATTTTATTTAAACAATAACAAGTTCATTTCTAACAGGATTTATTTCAACTGTTTCTTCGTACAATACAATTGCGTAAACACGGATATTAGCTGCTGGCGGAATATTTGATTTAACTGTTAATGTAATATGCTTAGGATCTTCTGCAGTTATTTCCTTTTTAAATTCTAAGTTAAAATGAACAAATCCAAACAAATTTTGAAAATTAAGTTACTTAAAGTCTATTTAAGAGTAGTTTCATTATTTTGTTTATAATAATAATTAAGAACATCTTCATAAATTCTAGGTATACTTGTATATTCCGTTTCGGGATAAAAACACCGTTATCAACTTCAAGACGGCAAGATTCCAACATACAATTATTATTTGCTGCATTAACTTTAAATGTATCTAATAAATGTGGGTTATGTTCTTGTGAATTACTTTTATCAGGTCGTTGTAAATAAACAAACACATGTTCGGGTTTTGTTACACCAACTGTTATTCTAAAAGTTATATTATTCTGTTGTGTATCTGTTGACTGTGTTATCATTTCTCGGAGATATTTCAACCCCTCGCATTCTTATATCTTTCAGAAATTAAATTAAGTCCATAATCATTAAAAATTAAACGTGGAACCCACAAAATTAATTTAGTTACAATTACCCTACCTGCATCAGCAGCATTAGCTCTGTAAATTAATTCATCATCATTTGTTAATTGTAATGTTATTTGTATTTGACTTGGTGGTAACATGTTTTGTTCCAAACCCTGAAAAAATGAATAATTATTTAATGGAATTTTAGCATTTACATTATTACCACCCTGGATTAATACCTTTCTTGATTGAAAAAACCTTTATTATATCCAGCTTGGTCATCCCTACTTTCAGCACTGGCGGTTTTATCTAAATAAATAAATTCGTTTGTTCCAGTTGATTCTGCATAAGCATTAGATAGTTCAACTAAATTTTTTACATTTATTACCTTATATAAATTATTACAATCATAGACAATTTTCCATTTTGTTTAACTATTAGCTGAACAATTATTGAAGCTGCATTATTAATTAACTCCTTGGGGCCGAAATGCGACTAAAGGCGCTATATTTTCTACCCCGGTAGCGTCGATATCCGACTATACGCGCGTTATCAGGACTCCCCAGGACGGCGATTGACGAGTATAGTCGCGGCACCGAGATCATGCTGATTGCGTCACATACTTTTTAATTTTTGATAATCTTGATAAAAGCAAAATTATTTTGCATACCGGCTATTATTTTTTAGATGTTATAATTATTAATTATGCAAATAATTAGTTTCCTTGTTAAAATAAATGTTTGTAAATATGCGGTAAAAGAAATAAAAAAGACGGACTCCTCTGTGTTTCGTTCATACTGTATTTCAAAAGATTAAAATAATGTCGGCTGCCAGAGATTTTTCTTACATTGAAGAAAATATTTATTATCATGCTGATTTTGACATATCAATTCCGTCGGATGATGATTCCGACGATGAAATTTCATTATCAGAGAAATGGATGGTCGGAAAATGTTAAGTTTTAGAAAGCTGAAAGATTCGTACACTTACATCGCATTAAATTCAAATGCATAAAAATAACACAGCAAAACATGTTTCATACATAAAAATGTGTGTAAATAAACGCTTTTTGCAAATTTAATAATTCTTCAAAGATGGGTGTAAATATTACAACTTAACTGTCTCAGTGCGTGTCACACAACGTTTGTGTACATAATTAGTAATTAATTTACATCAAAATAAACCATCGATATCACTCAAAAATTGGTGTTAATTTTGAGTAATGCCGATGTAAATACTCTGTGTTAATAATGTATTTCTATTTATTGGAATTTAATGTGTTTACATGTGAAAAAAAGTAATAAAATCGGAAATGTTCAAATATTTATTAAACGCAATAGGTGTTTAAAAAATGGTAAATGTTTCGAAGTGAAATTATTATTCTATTTGCCAGTATTTGGATATAAGTTACGGACGAAAGTGGATATATATAAATATGTATTCAAACTAGGAATATTTTATAAGTATAGTTTGATTTACACCCATGTTAATAATATTTCCGTACATGATTTCAATTGACTGCATGCGAGTGTGATTATGATAAGATCAGATAATGTTCTTCGACGTCAGGTGGTAATTCTTTTCTCGCCGCAGCATGTATATTGTGATATCGGCCTCAGGGAGTTAAAGCAATTTGATCTCCATCAGCATAATTATTACCATTAGCAAGTTTATTAACTTTAAAACTTACTTCAAAATAACCATTAAACCAATCAAAATATGAACTTCTATCATTAATTGTACAGTGATATCCACTTTTTTGTTGTTTAACAGTATTACCCAGGACGGATATTAAAGGTGTATCTAATTGAACAGGAGTTAGTTCGTATCTTTCACAATATTGTTTTGTTCTAAACATGTATATTATATATATTTTTTTATTTTTTATAAATTAATCTGTTAATACGTTTACGCGTTATTTGAATTTGTTTTTTGTAATTCCTTAGCAATTAAATTACCAACAGCAGTACGAGCCTGAGGCTCATAGGGAGGCTTGACCGGAGGAGCAGGTGTTACAGGTTTTTTTTTAAACTTTTGCTTTTTTTCTGTAATTTTATTAGCAGCTAAATTTCCGACTTCCGTTCCAATCTTTTTTGTTCCACTTTCAAGTGCAGCTTTTCCTGCTGTTTCCAGAGCTTTCTTTCCAGCAGATGCAACAGAAGATGAAAACAAATTTGTTAAAGTATCAAAGATGCCTGTGCCAGAGATGGAATCTCTACCAGTTTTTATTATTTCTTCTCCGGTTTGAGCATCAACATAAATAAATATTCCTTTATTTTTATCATAAACTTTCTTGTACATTATATATTAATTAATTTCTTTTAAAATTAATGTAAAACTTGTTTCAACCTCATTAAAATTGATTATTCTACCGAATACGTCTGTAATATATATTCTAATTGAATTTATAACATTTTTATTAATTTCAGAATATCCGACTCTGTTTGGTTCTTTTGTAAACGGATAAGCTCTTGTTAAATCTGCAGTACTTAAAGCATAGATAATATCACTAAAATTACCATCAACAAGTGAACTATTTATAAGATCACAATGAATGTAAATTGTATCCATAGAGTTAGTTATATTTGGTGTTGTATTTCCCCATTCAGTATTTCTCAAAGCTTTTTTCTCAAATCCAAGCAATGTATGAAAATTTGACATTCTTAAATCCAATATAAAATTATCTTTAATTGAAATTTATATCTGAAAACTACTTAAATCAAATTCCAAACTTATTGGGGCAATGTCTGATTTATCAAATTCAAAATCACCATTATTTTTTTAATGTTTCCCTTATATAATTATTAATGTCTGTATAACTGTAGGAACCATTTGTAAATATAATATCTTTCCAATCTTTACCATTATTATAACGAATTCTTGTATTATCATATTCATCACTAATATTATGCCAAGAATAAGTCATTGTATTTATACTATCCAAACCGATAACGTAAGTTTTATTTTTGTCTAAAATTAAACGGCGACTAAATCTGATTGTAAAATCACTCTGAGTATTTTTGTTATCATCTTTAACTGTTTCAGAACTTAAGACTATATTTTGTTCCATTTATATATTCAAGAAAAATAATTTTTATATAACATTTAATGTTTTTCTGGTAACAATTTATTTATTTTTAATAGTTCATCAATTATGCTAATACCTTCATTTTTCAGTTCTTCATTATTATTTCCAGCATCAGTTGAACCACAAATAAGTTCTAAGTCATTAACCAATTCTTCTGGATTACATGGACAAAGATTTGAATTAAAACCTTCTCCTCTAATTACATTTTTAAATTTCATAGATCTTTTATTGATAGGTAATCCTGATTTTTCTGTTAATTCTTTGAATATTTTTCTAGAAAGTATTGTATATTTTTATTATTGTTATATCTTTTATTAATCAAATCAATTAAATCATTATCTACCATAACATTAATAACTTCTTTTCCAGTGTTTTTATTTTTTGCAACCAATTTGTTTTGACTATAAAGTTTATTAAGATCAATAATTAAATTACCATATTGTCCATTTGGTAAAACTTTATATGGATTATGATATCTTATTCCCTTTCCAAATACCTCTGAGTCTTTAATCACTTTTGATAAACGTTCATTGTATTGTCTAAGATTTTCTCTGTCTGATTCTAACTCCGAAACATACTCGCCTGCAGCCATAGGTTCTGCATCTGTAAATTCAATTATTTCATCTGGTTCTTCTCCGCTATATTTATTTATATCATGAGTAAAGTTCTTTAAATTCTTGGTAACCTCTTTTTTTTGATAATACATCTTTATTGATATTTATATCTGAATTTGCCCCAAATTCTTCTGATTCATCATTTGTTGGTACCGGTTTTTCGGATATTCCCATCTTTTCTCTTCCATAATCTTCTAATTTCTGAAATTCATCCTGTTTAAAGGTCATAAGATCGAAAAAATGAAAAAAAACCTGATTTTAACATATTTTTTTGATCACGGCATGATAATGTAATAAAAAGCTTAATTCAGATCATGCGTTTTTATTTTTGTTGCTTTTAATGACATTTTTATTGCTGTCGTGCCCAGGTGCGAGAAATCCTGACTGACTTACTTCCCTTGACCATGCACAGATGACGTCATCTGTTCATACTCGTTGATTGGCTGAAAACGTATCATGCGACCTTTAACCCGCGCCATATTGTATTTTTTTACGGGAAACGCTATCGCTACTCATCGACTCTGTGGAAAAATTGGATTATTAAGGAAAGTAATGGCTAAATGTGTTGTTGAAGGCTGTGGGGCGACTCGCAGGAATGGAATTTCACTCCATTCGTTTCCTAAGGTGCCAGATCTAAGGACAAAGTGGTTGAATTTCATTGGGAAAAGTGAAGTTGCCAAGTCGGCAAGAATATGTGAACTTCATTTCGATGAAAAACAGTTTGAAAGGAGTCCGGCCCTACTTAAAGCAGTGGGACAGACCTCATGTCTTGTTAGACTAAGGAAAGAATCTGTACCTTCATTAGTGTCCTCTGTTTCGGAAGCAAAGCGGAAAGTTGACTCGCAAACCGTTGCGCATGATTCTGCACCAGAAGTAAAAAAGAGAAAATCATTGGAGGTAAATATTTTTTCTTCACAGTTCGTTAGATATTTAAGAAGTGTTACTGCTTCATTTTGATACATATGAACAATTGATTACCCTCTGAATAGCAGAGAATATTACCAGTCAAAAAAAAAGATTCGACGTTCAGATTGTTGAATATTAGTGACTGGCAATCTAAGTTTATCCCTCAACTAAAGGACCAAAATAATGGAGGATAAATCACAATACACAGTCATGTAAAATTATTGGTTTTATTGCTTGTGCATATTTTTGTGTATGCATGGTAAATGGAATTGAATCACCTTTTGATACACTTTAAATTTAATTGAATTGATGGCCAATTCGTGAAATAATCTGCATTTCAACATATTGCATGTTAAGCGTCAGCAGTGATGAAAATTTCATTGGAAATTGCTGCCACTATTTTTGTTTTTCAAGTATTTAACGCGAGTGGGGAAATTTCCCGTATGCAAAAATATCTCGATATATCGTAAGATCGGGTCAAATTAATTGGCCTATACTTTGAAGTGACCAGGTGTCTGGCAACAGGATCTCTGGCTCAAGACCCGGAGTCCTGAGGTCTGGTAATCAGTACACACATATGTCACCAGTGTGTAAAGTAATTACTGGTAAAAGCTTAGACTAGTTGTCTTGAAGTTGCTGGTACAAGTTTTATTTTATGATTTTATTTATTCGCGTTTATTTATAATCCAATGTAAATTTGAATATGAAATTTTAACAACAATTTATGGTAGTTGTTTACTCAAGCATTAAATTAATCCGACATTCCCGTGAAAAAAACTGGAATTTGATAAATGTTTCCAATTACGGGATGCAAATTGCTATTTATCATTTATGTATTGTATTTTTCCCGGGATTATTTCTGTAAAACGACAAACGATATATGAGAACAAAATTAATAAGATATCGTCTATCGTTTTTTTATTAGTTTAGTCTCCTCTTTGTAAATACCGTTTAATCCATATTGATTACCGGACTGCTAGCCACTGCCAATAATGTTTTCGGATGATATACATTCAAAAAAGGTCAGTACGGAAATTAAATGTTCCATGTCTACATGAATTTATTATCAAGGATGTGAATATAACATAGACATCGGTTTTTGTACATATACAAGAAAACGCTCCCAAATGATTCCCAATCAGAAATTTTTATGCATGTTTAAGTTCAGACATGACGGAAGTTCCAGAATAAATACTGTCAATTATGATCATGCTGGTTCAAATCAGAACATTTCAGCGAGCATGTAAGGATCCGATGAAAATAGTCGAGCAGATCTTACCTTTAGTTATTGTGGATTTTGATAACAAAATAAGACAGTTTGATGTTTATGGTTTTCAGGTTGAGTATGTGGCTCGAAAAACCGGAAATGACGAAGCTGTGAGTGAACATGGTTGTCAGAGTTCTCAAGGTATTTATTCACAATAATGAATATTAGTCTTTATAAAATTTATTTACCCGAATTAAAAAGTGACCCGCCAACTTTGATTCAATCACTTGAGATGCAGTCAGATAATAATCGTCTATTTTAAATCTTATTAGTTGTGTTGCATATTTCTCATTTATGACTAATGAGACAAATTCTGATGTTAAATTTGAAGAGGACATCTTTGGAATAAGCAGCTCATAGAGTAAAACAACAGGACTTTTCAAAATTAAAACCACAAAGTTTTCAACAGGGCAAAAAAAGACACTTCTTATCAATTTAAAGAGGACGTTTCCTATTGAAAATTGCAACAGAATGGAAATTTTACACTATCAAGATTTGTGCAAAAATGCTGATCAGTGCTGTATTTTCATTACAACACATGTACCTTTGTTCCTGAATAATTACAGATGTAGCAGCACAGGCTGAAGAAGATGATACAGATAGACTGTGTGAACCAGACATACCAGTATATGATACATCACCTGTGGACATTCAGTCTCTAATGACTCTAGGTAAGCCATATGCTGTAAAAAAAATCAACAATCACCAATATAAAATGAGTTGTTGATGGCGATAGTAAACTTGCTCTGACACAGACACATGTAACAAAACACTAAATATGTTGTCGCGCTGAAATATTGTGTATTATCATTATTTTTACATAGTATTGGTGTACATGTACCACTTACATGGAGACGACCCTGTACTTAAATTCGAATCACAAACTTTAAAAACGCTACCATAAATATACATAGAGAATTGTCTCACAGTATGTCCGGTTAGAAATATGAACAGATGTTCAAACAAATCTAAATAATTACGTGAAAATCAAATAGAATGTAAAATAGAATGTTAACTTGGTAAGAAAGGGTGGTTGGATTATTGACTACCCAAAACAAATATCACAATTATCCTTAAAAAAATAAAATTAGGCCACATTTAAAAAAGTCTTTGTTTGCTGTCTCCCAACTCTACTTTTTGAAGCAGCATTTTAAGTGGGTAGGTAGGGAGACAGCAAACAAACATATTTTTAATTTTGGCCTTATTTTCAAACATAATACATGTTTTATGATATAAGATGTCTTTTTTCTTTTTAAATAGCTGGCACTTCCAACGGACCAGTAGATGAGATATCATCGGGTGTGAGTACATGTAAGAGCAAAAAGAAGACTGAGATGTTTTCTGTGCAGTGCCAGGTTCCATATAACCTTGTTGTAAGTTGTACATTTTTATTCCCCTGCTTTTATGTGTCAGGGTGGGGCATACAGCATTGCTGCTGTCTGTGTAGCCCCATATCTTGTGTCACCCACCTCCCACACTATTAGCCGGATTTGATTCAAACATTCACAAATGAATAAGCTTGATGTGCAGATGACCATAAAAAAAGGATATATTCATTATTCTGCGACCATTTTTACCACAGTTACAGTTTTTGATAGTTTTGCTGTATATAGAAAGCTGTTCAACGCCCACCTCCTCCAACATTATTAGCCTGATTTACTTCACAGATAAAAATGCTTGATGAAGTACTATTGATAGAATATATGCTTGAATGTTTCTCAGATTAAGAACCTTCGTGAGAAAACAACCATAAATAATGTACTTTTCATTTGGCTACTATTTCGATAGTTATGACCATTAATTATTATTATTCTCTCTCTTTTTCTTTCAACAGAAACGCAAGCATGCAGCTGTCCAAGAAAATCCCAAAATGTGTACTAGAGAAGTACAGACTGATGTGGTTCTTTCGGTACCAGAAGCAGACAGGCGTGATATGGACTCTACATTACACAGTAGTATGTACTCCTACAAATCGAAGGAAGACCCAGAATGGCTGCCACTGGATGACAGTACTTTAAGTGAGCAAAGTTTTCAGCAAGAACATGTAAATGAAGCTAAGGAGAGAAAATTCATTGTGTTTGAAACAGAACTAGATAAGTTGTTCAGGCTTTGTAGGAAATGTAATAGAGAATTGATCATGGAAAAATATGTCAGTGGTACTTTTGTAAAAGTCACAACAACGTGTTCCACTTGTGTTGAGAATGAGGAGTGGTCAAGTCAGCCAATGTCTGGTAGCATGGCATTTGGGAATTTAATTCTAGGTGCCGCAATTCTGTTCTCGGGACTGAGCCCAGGTAAGGCCCTTAAAATGATGGCCTTTGCTGGAATACAGACTTTTTGTGAACGCGCATTCAGTGTATATCAGAGGATTTACTATGTGCCGAGTGTAATGTCAGTATGGACCTCACACCAAGCTCGTTTGGCTGACACAATTAGTAAAGCTGGTAGAACAGTTAAACTAGGTGGTGATGCACGGTGTGATTCGCCTGGACATACAGCAAAATATGGGTCATATAGTGTTATGGACTTAGAAACAAACAAGATACTGGATTGTCAGTTAGTGCAGGTAATCATATCGTTTGCATGTTTGTCTAGGTACATGTACATTTCACTTGATTAATCATAATCTGCTAAGTATTTCACTCCTGCTGTAATTTATATTTGTTTAATAAAAATTAATTTACCACAACTTTAAACAATTTTTAGAGATATGCTCTATTTTAAAGTCTGTTAAAAATGGCACTTAACAGAAACTTGTTCTTGACTGTCATTGTGATAAAATTGAGATTATAATTCATAGTGTAATAAAATATAACTGTATGCAATAACAGAGAGTCCTTAGTTGTACATATGTCAGAACATCTAAAAATCTGATTTATTTATTTCAGTTACTGCCTAAAGGTTGTAGGATAAAAGAGAGTGTAATTTATATTTGTTTCAATTTTTCAAGTTCTAACATTTCATTTTCTTTCATAGAGTAACGAAGTGAAGAACTCGTACTGGATGGAGTTGGAGGGATTAAAGCGTTGTTTACGTTATATGTCAGATGTGGGTATCCGTGTGTCTCACCTTGTTACAGATAGGCATGTGCAAGTGAAAAAGTACATGAGGGAACAGCCAACAATTAGACATTGGTTTGATGTGTGGCATGTCGCAAAAGGTAACTTGATTAATATTTTAAGGAGGTAGGTTACCTTCATATTTCTATGTGCGCATGTCCAACCGGAAGCTAACGTGACGATTTACGACGACGTTTACGACAAACTAAATGTGTTTGTATATTCATTCTTCTGAAAACAAATCATGAACTTGTCTTCGATCTGATGCTTTATGGTTTAATAATGCAGAAATAATGAATAAATTGCCGCAGAAACGCTTCAAAACAATGTTGTCTTAAAATGACGTCATTGACGTCATGACGTTACGTGTCAGTTACCGCGCAAAATTAATAGCTTTTATCTTGAAAGTACGTAATTCTGTACATTTTCTTTATTTTAACTATTTTCAAATAACCATTATTTGCTGAAATATTTTTTATGAGTCTTTTGCTCAGAATAATAATCAATATTTTGCTTCTTTTATGTAGTTATATTGAAATGTTATGCGGAATGTAAGAAAATGGATGATGGCAACCAATGTTATTTGGAATATAGTTGGGTGAAAGGTTACTTGTTACGGCCATTTTCAAATAAAAAGTCTAGCAGTTTGATTTGTAATACCTATTTTTCAGGTTCCATTGATAATTTGTTACTTACATACTAAAACTAAGATCTAAAATTGTTCAAATTTCAGTAGAAAATTGTGGTTTCTTGAAATGAATTGATGTTACCATGGAAACGAAGCCCGTGACCTATGTATCTAAATGTAAAATTCAAAAGCGTTGACACTGGTCTATTTAAGAAACACAGCTTCGGCTTTTTATTTTCATTTCAACAATATCCATGAGAATAATAGCAGCACGCTGAACGATTTTTCCATGAAAAATGGCAGACGAGGGGTACTGCTGTACGTATTCTAAGCTGTGAAATTTGTTTGAATAAATGCAAATAACACGAAAATGTAACCTACGTTAGAAATAATATGTTTTAAAGCTACATCAACTAGAAAGACAATCTTATTCAGTATTTTTTTTTAAGAAATTACGACAAACAGCAAGATATAAGCTATTTTAAACATCTCTGTTGCCATGGTTACTTTAAAATTTAAGAAAAATAGGGTACCATGTAAAGTGCTTGGTATTTTGCTAATAATATTACCCAAATATTTCATGTTGGTCATTAACAGAATGGCACTGAAGCCGTCGAAAACCCCTATTTTTATACATAGTTGTTTAAAAATGAGAGAAAATGCGTTACCATGGAAACACGAGCCCCGCGACATATACATTTTAAGCTTATATTAGGAAGATAACGTGCATACCAGTAAAATTATCAATTATGCAGACTTCTACGGATATCAATGAAACTAAAATACACTGAAAAGTGTTAAATATCCGTATTTTCCTTCTTCTTTCAATATGAAATACCTTTGGAGGGTCATGTTCTTCAAACCTGGATAAAAATTGAACTTGAAGGGACAGGGACAAACGAAATTTAGATTGTAGCAGTTAAACCTTCATATTACACGAAATACAAAAACATGCTGCGGTTCAACTAATTTGAATTTACCCTTGTAACAAGGTATCCTACCTCCTTAAAGTTAAATAACGTGTAAACAAGAATACTTCTATTCAATAGGAAAATAGATTTTTAAAGGTCACCGTATTCTGGGCAGAGTATAAAATCTGTGTAAACTCCATAACTGTTTATTATAAGCTGAACTGTTCAGGACATTTCTACATAAAACGTATCAGGGTTAATATCGCTGACAAAAATTTTGATGCCAACTTAAATCATTTAAAGGACATCACTACACCCAATTATGGTATTTGTACCGGAGCGGGCTTCCTAATAAAAAAAATCACAACTCGCATTGTAGTAAGACTGGAACCACAAGAATAATATTGGTACGACAGCACTTTGGACCATCTTGCTTGCAATGAGCAGTATTCACGCAACCTGTCCACATTATCATAAATGGCATTTCATACATCATAGTTGGATATCTCATAATAGTTCCTTTTATATGCACTTTTACAGGAATTTTCAAGAAGCTACAAGCTGTGGGGAAAAAGAAAGGCTGCGAGAAAGTTCAGCAATGGGCCCGCTCCATAAGTAACCACTTATACTGGTGTGCTGCTTCAAGTGATGGTGATGAGCAACTCCTAACAGACAAGTGGTTGTCCATACTAAATCATATACCAAATATCCATACTGGTCATGGGGAAAGATTTCCAGAGTGTTTACATGATATCCTAGAAGACAGGCTTTGGATGAAAAAAGGTTTTTTATAAAATCATTATATGTCATACAGATTTTGTAGTCGGTGCTGAAGAAAGTAGAATCTAGTTTTTCAGGCTAAAAATTGACATTGCCTAAGTACACTCATCTAGGTCATAAAGAGTACTGAAATAAATATTTTTTTTATTTGTATCTTTTGATTTATTAACACAACCTGTTTTATTTCCTGTCAAACAAAAATTGAAACTGTACCTTGTCGATATATGACGTTTTTGTGCCGATTTGCCGTAAAACACAACTTATTTATGAAATTGTGTACTACCATGCAATACATGCCCTGTTTATATGTCAAAAGTATTATGTCACCGAGTCAAAAGTGAAAGGGACCTGCTGGAAAAGAAAACTACACAAAACAGGCAGGTGCATTGAAGGCTTCTGCACCAACTTGATGTTTAAAGTTTCTTATTGCCTTCCTTTGTTTTTTAGGTTACAGACCCTATCAGGAGACATCAAAAATAGTTGCCAGTAAGCACTTGTTGAAAGATATAGGCAAATTGTCACCGGCTGAGCAGACATCATCTTTAGAAGCGTTCCATAAAGTTGTCTGTCAATTTGCTCACAAGTTTGTCCATTACGACCATCCACAGATGGAAGCAAGGTACCGTGGCTTTTAGAAAACTTAAAATATGTAATACATAGAGGATATTACATGAGTGTCTTTTCACATTGAATTTATAAAACAAGTTGAATAAAATATTGAAATGCGAGGCTCTGCCGAGCATTTTATCAATTTTATTCAATGAGTTTAATAAATTGAATGTGGAAAGTCACACGTTACATCCTATTTATCACACGTTAGCTTTCCTGTCAAGACATCAAAAAATCCACTTTCTTTAGTTTTACTACAAAAACAAGTCAGTCTGTCCAGCGTCTCCTATACTATAAGACGTTGATGTCGAAGCTTTATTACACCAGTGTTATTAAACTCCTGCGACGTCAAACATGTGATATCAGTAAAGAGTAGGATTTTTGATGCATTGCTGTTGTCAGTATTAAGCAACTCATGAAGGAAAGATGGGAATGGTTACATTTCTTTGACTGATCTACAAATTCTCTGCCAACTATAAAACAAGAGAGACTTTTAAAAAAATTCATATTAAGAGCTTAGGTCATATTTGTCAGCTAGGGGTATAAATGTTGTTTTGGTTCAGCAATGCTGAATGCATAGTTGCATCTAGAAATATAAATATGAGTTTTATTTTACTTCAATTTTCAAATAGTAAGCTCATAGATATGATGAAATTTTATATAAGGAAACATTAAAAAAGCCAAAGCAAAAACAGTTATAGTAGTATTGATACATGAGAATACCTTTTTACAGGTTGTGCATTGCCTCCCTACATTTCAATGAAAATGCCAACCGAGCACAAGCAACAAAGAAAGATGGATCACTGCAGTTTTCGGTATCATATCCTAGAGGTCGGGACACAGGTGTTGCTAAAGAGGTCAAGGTTGAAATGACTTATGGTATGTAAATTGATGTTTTAGCAGTACTACTATAAATCAGATAAAAGACTATGCATACACAGTAAACATGTATAGGGCATTAAAAAAGTAATGAAAGCATTGCAGAGACCATACACATTTTAAATCACCTTTTGTGAAACATAAATACTATTATTGTTGACTTTGGTTAAGCTTTGAAAGTATCATTAGTAGCAGTCTTGGAAGACCAAGAACCGTAACTCTTCCCATACATATTGCTTCACTTCAAGCACAGAAGACCGCTGTCACCCACATGCTATGACATTTTGACTAGCTTCTTTAACAACCAGAGCTGTCATTGCATTTTCAGTCTAAATATGGGAGTTCTTTTTATCAAATGCTATTCCTGTGATCATGTAAACATGTTTAGTGCGGATGTATTTATAATATCTTCTTTTACAGATTATGTAGATGAACTGATGGCAGAAGTTCTGTTCTGCAGGGAAACCGCAGAGACCCACAGTGTTGCACTAGAGCGTCGACTACAAGATGAAACTTCATGGCCCAGTGCAGGAGACGGAAGTAGGGTTTGCCCAGTTCCATTAGCACAGAGCACCCCGTACAAGCAATCAAAGACTGAGTTAATTCAAAACAGGATATCTAGATTTAATCATTAGTTATGTTAAATGCATAGTGCATACAGCTGAAAACAGACGTCATTTGCCTGTTGTCGCATTCTGGAGGGACTTACTTATAGTAGGAACTGTTAACTACCGGACTGTATTTCTGTAGTGTAACCATTTCACAGTTGTAAATGAAAATATTGTCATATAATATTGTCACATAAAATGTGTAGATCATTGATCATATTTTTCATATATTTCCCTCTGATTTATGAGCTCTGCCAGTTTTCATTAGATGCAATGTCATAGGAAATATTACAAGTGTCCACATTTTGTATGGACATACTTATGTCAAGGTTAGAAATTCATGTTGCTCTTGTGTAAATGAAAACACCAGATAATGTACAAAATATCATGCTTTACAAAGATTTGTTTTCCTTTCCATATGCCAGTTTTACCAATACTGTGTTTTCCTATAAATGATGCGGTGTTTATCAATCATGCAGAATTACAATGACTAGACTAAACAAAAATACTTGTTTTTGGTATCTATTGCATATATAATCACTATTTTCAATTAGACTTTCTTACATTTACAACAGTCTTGCTTATTTTTGTGACAGGTTTTATAGATAGTTGATTGCACTGCCTAGTAGCAGTATGTCTGTAACATGAGTCTAAATTTAAGTAGTATGATATGATTCTTGCTGTTGGAAAAGTCCAAAGCAATACATTTAGGAACCATTTACTGTAAATATTTTTCTCTAGTGTAAATTTTCATCTTTATATATGTTTGAATCATTTATTCTTATATGAATACTTTTGAACATGCCCTGTTGGTCACCTGTATTAAGCAGTCATTTGACTCAAGTAGCCTATTGGCAAACTGCCTGACATTTAGCTTTAAAACTTTTATCGCAAGCAAAAACCAGGTCAATATGTCTACGGTCACACATAGCAGCCAAAGTTCAAATTCAGGAATGACTTTGTCCGGAATATTTCTGAGGGATTTTGATGTTACTTGGCACAAATGTTCACAACAATGACGCAACCATGTTGTCAAACTTTCTTAATTTTGTTTTACTATAAATAGCTTATATTGTAACTTTTATTACTGACTGTAGCGAAAAATCAATACCACTTTCCTGTGTTGCAGCATGCATGTTAAAATGTTAAGCTGTATTTTGGACTTTTGTTCTTTAGAATAATTTTTTGTCGAGCCTGCTTGCGGAAGCGAAGACATAGTTGTTCAACTGGCTGTTCGGTGTATGTGCTTGCGTCCGTCCGGACCATAACTTTGACATGCATGGAGCAATCTTGTTTATTTTTGGCATGAATGTTAACCTCAGTGAGACGGAGTGTTGCGCAAACTGCAGGTTCCTATCCTTCAGGTCAAGGTCACACTTAGAGGTCAAAGGTTAAATTCAATAATGACTTTGTCCGGAGCATTTCTTCTTCATGCATGGAGGGATTTTGTTGTAACTTGGCACAAATGTTCACAACCATGTGACTGAGTGTCATGCACAATACCCTGCACCCTAGGTCAAAGGTCAAGGTCACACTTAGAGGTCAAAGGTCAGATACAAGAATGACTTTGTCCGGAGCATTTCTTTTTCATGCATGGAGGAATTTTGGTGTGACTTGGCACAATTGTTCACTGTCATGAGATGGAGTGTCATGTGCAACAGGCTAGAATAACTTCCCTTTGTTGTTATTATAAATAGCTTATTTTGTAACTTTTTTATTACTGGTCGTAGGGAAAAAATCAAGACCACTTTTCTGTAGTACAATATGCATGTTACAGCCAATTTTGAGGTGTTTTTTGACCTATCTCTACTGGAAAGGATTTTTGTGTGGCCTTAGACAGCTGGCGGGCTCGACATGTTGCCCGTGGGCATCTAGTTTAGGATTTAACTTCTCTTTGTTGGTACTATAAATAACTTGTATAACTTTTTACAATTGGATAGTGTAGGCCGGCATATATTGCGACATTCTTGTTGGACTTAATGTAGGCTGGCATAAACATAACATTCTGACACTCTTGTTGCATTTGATAAACAGTTAGAATTTTCATACCAGTCCATATTTTAATCATATGGCTTTGAAACTTTTACCACTTATTAACCTACATGACTATGACAAGGACATGAGCTCAGCTATGGCCCTTTTTGACATATAAATTAGTTAAATTTCGCATACCATTCCATATTTTGTCTGAAATTTTTGATATACTGCTCTGAAACTTCTAACACTTTACTAAAGGGTTACATAGCTGTTAATGTGGGTCACTAGATTTAAGTCTCATTTGTTTGGATCTTCTTGAAACTTTTTTGTTTATGTACATAGATAATCAATATTGGCCAAACTAACTCCCTTGTATATAATAATGGTACGTGTTTCAGAATGTTATTACCTTATTATCTTGTATATTTTATAACATTATATGTCAGACTGTGATTTATGGACACATATATATCTACAATATTGCTGTGATTTTGATGTAGTAAACTGTGAAATTTTTAAATGTGTTATTTCTCTTTATACTTGATGCAGATGTGTAATCCTGGCATGGACCCAGCTTATTTCAAAGGATGATTTGACACATTTTGATAGCAATACCCCCACAAAACTGGTGTGGGGGGTATATAGGAGTGAGCTTCTTGGTCCGTTGGTTTTCAAGGTTTCCAGACGATAACTCATGAAAGGCTTTACCAATTTAAATAATTTTTGGTACACAGTGCTGGTCTACGGATGGTAGAGTCACGAGTTCGATCCCAGGTCAGGGCATATGTTCTCCGTGATAATTTGATAAAAGACATTGTGTCTGAAATCATTCGTCCTCAACGTCTGATTTATTTGGGGAAGTTGGTATTTTTATGTATTCAGTATAAAATGACATCAATGATCATGGCCTTTTGTCCTTTAAAAAAAGGACAATGATGAGAGATAACAACAGAAATCTGTGCTGATCTGTATTTGTAATGGCTTTGAAAAACAATTCAATAATAGATAAATAACTGAAATAAATCCAAAGTAAATCACAAACTGACACTGAAAAGTTCTACATCGTAGGGTATTTGAAACCACAGTACGTCTCCGATGGAAATTTTGTCCTTATGCTGGTAACCACACAAGCTGGTAGAACTTTCCGCATCTTCTTTGGCAATGTGTGAAAAATCCATCTCACAAACCTTCTGTAGGCCAGATAGCGGTACGTCCTGAAACAGATAACATGTTTGATAACTATTTCATACTGTACAATATAGTGGTTGGTTATGAATTTGTAATGAGGTAGTTAACAACCTGTATAGAATATTGTTGTGCTTGTGCTTAGACAACATTGTCCAAAATGCAATTAGTAAATTCAACTTTTGAAAGTTAATACATGTATCAGAAATTACCTAATTTCACCTGATATCAGGAGAATCGAAAAGAAGTCGATATACTCTTACTTGTCACACATATCAATTACAGCTTGATGTAAACAACCTGGGTCGAAACAACCAGGGCAGGCACAGATTATAAGCTTTTAAAAATTTATGTGGTTGAGGGACTTCAATTGTATTCCACCTTGACACCAGTGCATGGTTTCAAATTTACTTACTCATGTATGAGTTGGCCTTCCAAAGGGTAACCCTCATTCTCCACAAACTCGTAATACGAGGCCTCTAAGTCATGAATGTTGAGACAATTTGCAATAAAGCCTTCATGCTCAGTAATACAGTGTAGATCTTCCATTTTTGACTTCACTATGTCATTCTCCTGACAGCATCCTGATTCCAAGAATGTTGGCATTCGAGAACAGAGACCACATGTGCACCTAAAAATGCCAAGCAAAAAGATATGCATTTTACAACGATGTTAATATGCCAGTCAAATAATTGTTCTATTGTAGATTCAGCCAGGAAAATACAATACGAAAATGAATTTAGCTGTTATTATATAGTCATTTATTAAAGAATATATGCAATGCATTTTTAATTCAAAATTTAAAAGTATACATTACTTTGAAAAAAAAGCTTGACTAAATTGTTATGTAAATGCCGCCATGTAATTCGTCATACGGTAACGATAGTTTCGAAAGTGGGTGGGGTAATACGTTTTCTCTCTATAAAGGCTGAGATTTGTAATGATGAAAAGAATTAATAATTCATTTAAAATCTTAAGAAAGAGCTCACCATTCGTTAGGATCTGTGCCAGAACGTTCTAGGGGATCAACATCGCTCTCTGATTCAGTGTCAGTTGAATCAGTTTCGGCCGTAACAGGTACCGCCGGTTCGTACATGTATGGCCGTACAGAATCAACATCAGTATGATCAATCTCCTCAATGCCGTCTAATTCCTCATCAAACTCAATATCCATTATAATTATTTAATTGGTACTCCTTATTTTTTAGTTTGCAAGTTACAAGTTCCGGACGTGTGATAATCGGTGATAATCGCTTGTGAAAATTACAATATGTAGATAAAACGCACACCTTTTCGAGAGTATTCAGGGGAAGTAAGCCATGTAATTTTTTTGGGAAGGCACTATTTTTGTTGGTATAAAACATATAATAAAAAGATAAACAAACATAAATTAATACTTTTATATTGTTTTTTAGACATAGAAAGGTGATATGTAAAGAAAAATGTCAAAAATAAAAACCATTCCTATGACCTTTAAACATCTCTCGAACAGGTTCATCTCCCCAATCTATTGGTGTATAGGGAGCCGGTTTTGATGGTAATAATGGTTGCGATTCTTGAAATAGCTGTGGTAAACCTTGATATGTTCGTATGTCTTTTATTTCACCACCGAGTGATTCTAATTGTTGTTTTATTGCAGGTAATGCTTTTAATTCCTTTGATAATTGTTCTTTTTGACTTTCTATTCCTTCCGTCATTGGTTTACTATACATTTCTCAACCAGTAGCTTTTTTTTATTTTTTCTCTGATTATTTCATCTCTAAGAGCTCTTACCTTTTGCCCGACTAAGTTTTTTCGTATTCTTATTTCATTAAGTTTTGATTGCATTTATATAATAATGTAAGATATTGTAAAATAATGTAAAATAATGTAAGATAATGTAATATTATTATATAATGGAAATTCCTAATTATGATACAAAAAGTGATGAATCTAATAACTTTAAGCAATTTTATCCTTTTATGCCAGATTCATGTTTTAGAATGTTAACACTGCGGAAAATGGTTCCGTGTACTCCTAATATACGGGCGTATACTGAAACATTTTTTCCGTATATGGAACATTCCATATACGGGAATCCCGTATTCTTTAACTGGACATTCATGTTTTTCTCACATGGATCCGTTCATTCATACTTAGCTCAACAGTTTATGTCAGTATTCAAAGTTAGGGATTGTCAAGGTCCAAAAGTATGTTTAATGCGTAGGTTTTGATCATACTTTCAGGAACGATACCTTATATATGATATTCGTATGTTAGAAATATACGGGACCGTATACTCCCATATACGCACATGTTTTTCGCAGTGTAATATGTGGATCTTCTGGATCAGAAAAAACAAATACACTAATGCATATGTAAAACCTCTTATATATTATGATAAATTATACCTATATGCTAAAATCCTAGAACAATCTAAATATCAAGATGTATTTAATTTTTTAAATGAAATTGCCAAAAGAATTAAAGTAGATCCAAATGAAATACTTGAATATTCTAATAATGAAATAATTGATGTTAATGATCTTGAATCAGAAAAACAAAAAGTAGTAATATTTGATGATTTTATATGTGAAGAAAACAAGGTTCAAAATGAAATAACAAAATACTTTATTCAAGGACGTCTTAAAAACTGTTCTGTTATTTATTTAAGTCAGTCTTACTATAAAACACCAAAAGATATTCGAATTAACTGTTCACACTATATCTTGTTTGAAAGTCCAGGTAAAAGAGAAAATGATATGATTTGTAATGAACAAAATACAGATTACAAGTCTTTTGCTAATGCAACAAAACAAAAATATGATTTCTTATATGTTGACAAACCAAGGAAGTTTTTAAGAAAAAACTTTACAGGAATTATATAGATGGGAGTTTTTAATGATGTAAAACAAATAAGTGAACCCGACAGTATAAGTAAAGTTAAATTTGATATTGATTTAAGTGATTATGCTACAAAAAAAACAATTAAAAAATCTTAAAAAGGAATCGGAATCGTATCTTCATAAAAATAAGGAACTTGATAACACAATGTACAGAGCATTAGATATGGGACGTAATGAAATAAAAAACCTAGGAAATCCAGATAAACCCGGTGATGCAGTTTCAAAACGGTTTGTGTTTAAAAAAGTTCAAAGTGTAATAGAAGACTATAAACTTGAAGATATTAAAAGTATAAAACAGACAGTAGAAGAAGAAGTAAAGAATATTGAAGAATTATAAAAAAAATTTTTTTAAAACAATTCATTATTAATAGTTCAATTACAAGGAAAACTTGAAGAAGAAATGAAAGCTATGGTTGATTCTATTAAAGAACTTGAAGAGAAATCTGTTTTGACAGATGACAACATAAAAAAAGTATTTAGAACCAATTTTGAAAAGTTATACAATCAAGTTCAAGAATTAAAAGATAGTATGATTAAACATGAAGAACTAAAAGACAAGATTATTGAAGCTGAGAAAAAGTTACAAAATATGTATCAGTTAGAAATCAGAACAGAAATAAATAAACTAAATACTGACTTTTCAAATAAATTTGCAGAATATAAATCTGAAATGGAAAAGGCAGCTTCACAAAGAGGTGATGACCATGACACAGCATTAGATAACCTTAAAAAAGAGCTTAATTCTAAAATAGAAAATTTTAAGAAACAACTTCGGATCTTGATTAGTAATGTTGACACACGTCACAATTTAAAGTATGCGGAATTAAGTACACTTACAGGTCTGTTACAAAAAGATATTAATGAATTTAATGATAAATTAAAAAAATAATAAATGATCTGGACTTTGTAGTTGAAATATCAGCTAAACAAGGAGAATCAATTACTGCTAATACCCAAGCAATTTCTACTAATGCTGAAGAAATTACAAAAGTAAAAAATGTTTTTTTTTTTTAAAAAACAAGAAACACGATTAGCTAGAACAAAGAGTGTTGTTGACAATTTGTCTGCTTCTGAAGTTGCTACAACAAAACGACTTGGTGATTTAGCTGAAGTAATTCTTGAACTTAATGCAAATTATAAAGCAATAGAAGACGAACTAGAAAAAGTAAAACGTGAAGTGTTTCTTTTTGAATACTACAATAACAAACAACTACATGTATTGATTCCTGATGCAGTATTTGATATTGAAGATAAGCAGTTGCAACAAAAAGTGACAGATACCTCCGACTTTTTTTGCATTACTTGGATTACGAGCTAATAGGGTTGCAGATTATATGAGTTTTATTAAAATAATTTCCATCGTCCTCCGAGAACGAAAATTAAAAACTATTTCATTTCATATCCAACAAGATGGAGATTACATAATTGAAACGAATATTATCATTGATTACTCTGATTAGTGATTACTATGGTCACATTGATCACTCTGATAAAGATAATCGTTTTATTTTTAGCAGGCAAAATGATTACACAAATGGAATAGAATATATAACATCTGAGGTTAAAAATACAACACTGGTTTTTAAGAAAAAGATCGAAATTAATTTTAAAAAAGGAGCGTCGTTTAAAATTTATCCAAATTTTAGATACGATAGATATGATAGATTTACTATAGAACCAGGAAGTTTTGTCAGATTCTATTTGGTTAATTAATTAATTAATTTCTATTTTTCATATAATGGGAATTTTCAATAATATAAATGAAAAAGTAAGTAAAATAGAAAGATGGACGTCAACACAAATTAAAAGAAAACCTCCTTTGTTTTTAACATCTGCAACAGAAGATACCGATAGAGGATTATTTCAATGGAAAATTGAAAATGCTAGTCCTGGTTTGGTTCAAAATGGTAATAATGTAACAATTAAACAAAATTGCATCTTAATTATTCTTAATGATGCAATTAAATCAGATAAAGGAGAAGCTAAATTGGAATTGGAAAATAAAGCAAATAAAACTCTTCAAAGTTACAATGCAAAAAATAACAGAAAAAAATGAATATATTTCTATTAATTATGCTAATGAATTTAAAATGAATGATGTTATCTATAATAATTCTTTAAACGTTATGAATATTCAATTAACAATTTATGGTTCTAGTTAAAAATTTATGGTTCTGTATAACCAAGCTGAGCGTGAAGCTCATAAGGAGCTGAAGCTCCGTAAGCTAATGTATCAATACCTTTATCAAGAATATATCTTTTATCATCATAACATGACAAAGACGTTTTATTTATAACATAACTGGAAAGATTATGCTTATCAGAACGAATAACTGTAAAGGTGTGATTACTTTGGGTTGAATTGAACAAAGTATCTTTGTAATTTTTATGAACTATTGTCTTCTTAACAACACGTTTTTTTAATTCCTTTACATTTTTTAATGTTAACTTCATTTTCTAATAAATATGAATACATTTTACTTCTTAATCCGACAGCTTCATCTTTGTAATCAAAATAAAACTCTGATTTTGGGTTGTAATCACTATTATCAAATAACTCGTTGTCCTTATAAAAATCCTTATATGCATCTTTGGTTTTTATTTCATAACATAATGAATCTGTGTCTGTAAAAAAAAAGCTTTGCTTAGCTTCCATACTTTTCCTTTATGTAATTATAATGAAAATCATACATTAAATATTTTGATAAATCAAGAATGCACATTCCAACATAACAAGGTCTATTTAATAACAAACTTTCTTTTATTCTATGAATACCAAACAAATTCTTATTAAACATTGTTGAACTAACAAATGAAGGTTTTGCTATATACTTTAATAAAATATTTTCATTATGCGTTAATTGAATATTGATTCTTTTGGGCAAATTCTCCATCGTCTTACCGAATACAGAGTTGTTCGTGAGTTTAAAAAAGTCTTTTTCAAATGAATTATTTGCTTTAGATCTTTTTTGAGTATTAAAATCAATATATCCTTTTAACCAAGGACTTTCGTCAAAAGTTAATATTCTATGTATTTTTGTTAATTTTAATCCTTATTGTGTATAAAGTTCTAGGTTTTTATAATGAACTACGTAATTTTGTTTTTTCATTAAAGTTGGAACTAATTTTTTTACATTACTTTTTCCTATTTCAAATTCTGTTTTAATATTTTTACTATAATGTGAAAGCCATTCGTCTGGTATTTTTCAGGAGCTAAAGGATAATCATTATGGGTTTTATGTAATTCTTTTGGATATTCAAGATCACATTCAATTATAAAGTTAGTTTTATCTTTTGCAATCAATTTCCTTATATTGTTTTTCGGTGACCCATTAAAAATTTCCAGAGGGTAAATGTTGGCACATAGCCCAACCGTAAAGGTTATTGGCGTCGAGGTACATAATGTATTTAGTTTCTAATTTAGGATCATAGGTTTTTATATATTTGTTGTTTGCTTTGCTGTAACGGTTTGATTATAACTTATTCCTCCTCTCAGTCCCTTTTCAATAAAAAGATACATATCAATATCAAATCAAATCCAGATTTATTCCAGTCATTTTTAACATTGCATCCCAAGCTAACCCAGGACTACTAAAATAATGACAAGGGTCAAGTTTATAATATTCCAAACATAGTTTTCTAAAATTTTCGAGTGTATCAGCTAAAAGTAATACGTCAGTTTTTAAATATAGATCATGATATTCTCCCATTGTTTTTATTTTAAATTTATTCCAAACATTTTTAGCATGCTCATATTCTTCATCACTAATTTCAGTTTCATTTAAAATTGAATAGAACTCTTCATTAGAAGGTAATTTTGTTTCTTTGAATTTTTTAAATGAATCCATGTAATCATATGGATAAATACCTTTTGTTTTTAATAATTCAAGTTTACTTTTATCAAATTCTTGAGATAAATATTTAAATTCTGGAATATTTTTTACTAAGTTTTCCAATGATTGAGACATAAATTGAAAATATCTATAAAAATCAAATGACTTACCATAAATGCCATATATCTTTCCATATTGTTAGGAATTACATTAATTTCTTTTTTAAATGTTCCTATTTGTTGCATAATAAAGTGGGAATCATATCCTCTTAAATTATGAAAAATGACAGGAATTTTGTGTGTTAGTCTAAAATTAATATTACAGTCTTGATGAGCACTTCCTCTAAATTTTCCTGTTATGTGACAATGGTCTCTTATTCTAGTTTCATTTTCCTTATATTCTTTTTCACAGATATGACAAAACTTTTGTTTTTTAAATTCAATTTCGTCTTTTTTAGACATTCTTAATTCTTTGTTAAAATGTTCTTTAAATATTTCCTTACAATATTCCTCTTCCTCAAGCATTTTTTCAATAAATTTATAAACTGCATTAGGACCTCTATAAATATGGGTTGGTTTAGTATATTTATCGTCATAACAACAAACAACTTTATAACCGTAACCACAATATATATGTTTTTGATATGGAGCAGTAAATGAAGGTTCAGGTGATGGTAAAGCAGTTGATATTTTTTCAGGGATTGATTCAAAATCAGCATAAATTACAAAAGGTACTGCTAAACCTCTATGATAATTTTTAAAATGTACTTTAGATCCCTCTTTTGGCATTTTTACAGCTTGAACACCATTAATAGCTAAACAATTTGGTATATGTTCATTTAATATTCTTTCTTGAGAAAAATTTTGTAAGCAAGACTTACAAAAATGTTTTTTATGTTGGTGTTTTGTTTTTTGAAACATTAATCTATTAAACTCTTTTATCCAAACATAATGGTTTATCTTATCTTTATTAATTAGCAACATGTCACACCATTCGGAATAATGATATTTTGAAATATACAATGGATAAATACCTGTAGGTTCTTCATAACCAAATATATTAAATGAAATATCATTCAGAGTTTCTATTTTAGGTATTTGGTTTATTGTAATAGGAAATTTTATTCCTTTATAATTGAGTTCTTTTATATGCTTTTTATAATTTGAAACTCTTTGAGGTTTTTTTTTTTCCACAGGAAATTTGTAAGCTAAATGACACCATCTAAAACATTCATTATCGTCATTCTTTATATTTGTCAATCCTTTTCTATGATGTTGTAATGGTTTTGGTAATTCTAAATAACTTGAAGCAGCTAATGGATTATAATCATATCTATTTATATAATGAGCATCAACTGACTCTATTCTCCAGCCACTTCCTTCTGAAATCCAATTACCAATCCTATTTATTATGTCATCTAAGGCTTGACGTAAAGTGTTTTTTTATTTCGTTTGTGTTAATAATTTCTAAAGCCTTTGATTGAAAATAAGCTGATTTATATATTGTATCAGTTTTATCCATTTTCGCAAAAGTTATTTTTAAAACAACATTTATTTTTATACCTTTTAAAGTTTTAAGTTCAGATTTAAGAATACTAAATGAGTCTTCTATATTTAAATATAATTGATTTTTCGGATCTTGTCTATATGTAATTTTAATTTCAAATTTCTTATAATATTGCTTTGTAGATTTCTCAATTTCTCTAACAACCATCTATATATTATATTTAGAAAAAAAATTCGTTAAGCAAAAAAACATAAAATTAAGAAGAAACAAAATATTTAAATTTATATCTTTTTCCATTAGGTTTTGATATTCCACTTTTTACTCTGTTTTTCCCTTCACAGCACATTTTTATTAACCCAGAATTAATATCATGATCTTTAGATGCTGCATAAATGCTTTTATATGTTTTTTCTTCATTAATGTCACAATCGGTTGCAATAACTTTTTGGGGTTTGTTTCGATGATTATTTGGTCTGGGACAATCACATAATCTTACATTATTTTCCTCTTCTAACATTCAACAACCACAGTCCCATTCAAATAAATTCTTTTTTAAAAGATAAGGATCTATAACATTTTGTAATTTATCAATCACAGGTTTTTTATATTCATCGCTAACTATTTGATCAAGTTTTGATTTAATAACGTTTCTTCTTTTTAGTACTTTTTTATATGAATTTCTATCTTCATTCATTAATTCTCCTAAAGTGCTAGATAATTTTGGCATAATCATTCTGTCTACTTTTCTATTAACCATTATATAATATACTTAAAGAAAAAATATCTTTAACAACGCACCTAAAGAACATTTAAAAAAAGGGAATATTATCTATATCTTTTGAATAAGGTTTTAAAGTTATTTTTTCTAAATTATCAACTGTTAAAATTTTAATGCCTTCTTGAGACATTCTGTTTAACCATTCTTCATGTAATTTGTGTAGATTTTCTAAATAATCTAAACCAACTCTGTTTTCTTCAGTTCTGTTTCTTTTTTGAAGTCTTTTAAGACATATTTCTGGGTCGGTTTTAACATTAACAAATCCATCAGTTGGTTTTTTTCCGTATGTTTTTATAATATGATCAGTTAAGAAAAGATTGTATACTGCCCACTCGGGGTCATTTATAACACCGTTGTCGTGATGTTGTTTTGTAAAAACGTTACTGTTAGTTAAATAACACCGTTCGAGGACAGAAACACCATCAAACTGTTTAGCAGAAGATAACATTTTTATATGACTGTTTAAAGTTGTTAGCTGAAAAAGAAATAAATACTTGGAAGGTTCTTGAGCAGCAAGTTCAAAAAGGTTATATGAATTTCCACTTGGGTCCATAACATTTTGCCATTCATGAATTGGAGCCCACCCGCTTAGCTCAGTAGGTAAGAGCGTTGGTCTACGGATCGATCCTCGGGCGGGGCGTATGTTCTCCGTGACTATTTGATAAACGACATTGTGTCTGAAATCATTAGTCCTCCACCTCTGATAATTCATGTGGGGAAGTTGGCAGTTACTTGCGGAGAACAGGTTTGTACTGGTACAGAATCCAGGAACACTGGTTAGGTTAACTGCCCGCCGTTACATGACTGAAATACTGTTGAAAAACGGCGTTAAACCCAAAACAAACAAACAAATTCATGAATTGGTACTGGAATTATATTAAAATTAGGATTATATTCTTTAATAATATCTAAAAACGTACTTTTTCCCGAAGCAATATTACCTTCGACTGATATAATTTTTCTCATTTATATAAAATACTTATAGAAAAAAATCTTTAATATAACTTCTTCTTCATTTTTATTGCGAAGTTAACGTATGTAGTTGAAGTTCGATTAAAATTTCTTGAGATTTCAAACTTTAGAATGAACATTACTTCTTTAAATCCGATCATTCAATTTATCCGTAATCACGATAGTTCCTTTTTTTTCATTTTTCGTTCATGTTGATATCAGTTGTCCGAAAGGTCAGTGCTTTTACTTCTCGCGCACGGTAATTGTAACAATAACATGTTAATGTTATCATTGAGAAAAGGGGAATCGGGTAGTGAAACAATTATCCGTGACAAAATAGTTGTACTTCTTTTGAATCGTATTGACTATAAAGAAAACCCTGATTAACCATGAAGTAAATCCTGAATTACCTATAAAGAAATAATCGACTGTTCCGATAATGTTTTCGACATCGTTTTCTATTTATACAAGAGATTTTAAAATAAATGAAAATTAAAACAAAACATTTCAATTAATGCAATCATCGCATGGATATTAGTGCGATTACGATAAAAAAAAAGACGAAACGATGTGAACAATGTAAAAACTCGTCGGTGTTGCTCCGAATATTTAGGTTTTATATAAAATAATGTAAATAATACATAAGAGGAAATAAAGATGATAATCATATCAACGTACTTTAAGTGGCAGGGGCCAGATTCGCATTTGGCCCGGGTATGTTTTTTAAATAAAATAGACAGATGCACTTTAAAGGCATTTATATTCAACGGTTATTTATGATGCTTATAAAAACTGAGGTTTTCCTTAGTTAGGGGTAGTTATTGTGTACAGCAAATATGTGCTTGAATCGATTTTCCTAGCTTCGTGTAGACGACCGGGTCAAAAGTCTAACCTGAGGTAACGGAATTCAGACGAAATGGAAACGGTCATCCATCCATCCAGATTGAGCTCAAAATTGCGCAAAAGGTAAATGGTAATGAGAAACTTTTCTTCTCACCATTATTTTCGTATGGCCACATGTATACATGTGTTTTAGGTCAGTCATTTGCAGATAATACGGAAAAGGTCGCGGAAGGCGTGCATTTTGTGCCATTTTGGCCTCAAAATTTAGTGTCCTGAAACCTGCGTTTCACTCATTTTTTATCACAGAAGCAGCAAAATCGGCAGGCTACATATTTTTCATAATGAAGTGTTAAGTCTGTGCAAAACATTTGCTTAACACTTGCCTTGAATTTATCACAATTGGATTTTTCATGATTTTTTTCGCACTGGTGTCAGCGCAGATTTGTGGAATTTACAAATCTACTGTCCCTTGCCCCCATAATTGTTGATGGTGTTCCTGGAAGATAATACAGATTGGTTAATATTTTTAAACAAAAACATTAGACACCAACTATTACAAATGCATTTCTTGATGTACTTTGAAGTTAAGTGAAATATATGCGATGAAGCAAACACAAAAGGCATGACCATAAAATATAAAGGACAGATTCATCCGTCATACTGTAGTACCATTTTATGTTTATAATTAGAACGCAATTGTCATATTAAGTGTCCGACAGAAACAGATTGCTTTTATTTGGAAGTGAAAATAAAATGTTCCACCAAATGATAATCGCGCGTTATTATTCATTTTTCAAGTAAAATGACTGACATGCCATTTGCCTCCATTTTCAGTCTTTAATGCCGAGTATGTAGACAGAGTAGATGTAAAAAGACTGAAGTTTTGACTTTCGTGATACCACATCTTCGAACGTTCAAAACTTCACTTCATACGACAAAAAGGCCCATCTGGTATAATCGATATCACCTGGGGACACAAATGTGCCGTAAAAGTTAAAGTTTTAAAACTAAATATAAAAAGTTTCTAAAATCAGTTATCCCTTCTTTCCTTCCAGTTTCAACAATGTTTTGGGTTAAAAAAACCCCATTAGCCCTACAAAATTTTCCTTTCTTATTTTTGATTGATGTTTTTCCCCGGCTTTAAAATTTAGTTAATTATCATTGGAAATGGGAATAATTTAAAAAACGAAATCTGAAACAAAGGGCTTTTTATTTAAAAATATAATAAAGAACATCTAAGGCTTACTTTGAAATTCCCTGGAAAACTTTAGAAAAAACGTCTGATATAAATGAAATCACGCATATCCGTGACTTTTTCCCCCCCCAAATTTATAAAAAACTTTTAAAGGGGGAAGGGCAAAGGTTTAAATCCAAACCCCTCTATTAACAAGTTCCTTAAATCTTTGGGGGCTACCCGTTTTAACAAAAACCCTAAATGGGTTTCCAAAATTTTACAAAAAATTCATTTTTGGTTTTCAAAAATTTTAAATTTTTTTTAAAAGAAAATTTAAAACCGAAACTCCTTTTTATAAAGGGTTTTTTTTAGAAAAAAATATTTGAAAAATAATGTTTTTTTTCCTGCATTTTCTAATTGTATTTTGGAAGATTTAAAAAAACGCTGCTTCCCTAAACTTTTACCCCAGCACATGCCCAAACCCCACAACTTACACGCCCCCCAAAACCATACGCCCCACGCCACCCCACACACACACACACGTGTTTTTTGGAAAAAGTCACTAAACCAACTTCAAACCCGGGAATAGATTACAGAACCTTCCTTAAACGTAGACTATAAAAAAAAAAATTCAACACTGCACTAAAAAAACATTACATGTAACCATTGGGGCGATTCGTCTTGAAAATGACAATAAAAGTTTTAAAATTTTCACCCCTGAATATCACTATCCATGGTCCGTGATAAATTTTGAAACACAAAACAAAATCACACCTGGCCTTAAAAAACACTCACAGGAAAATCAACTACTTCTTGAATTACACACGGGGAAATCACTATTTCCCTTGTTTGATGGGACACAAACTACTAACAAGGGAGAATGCTGAAATGTCTAAAGGGCTTCTTTTTATCATATGTTGTGCAGCTTTGAAGAAATATCTCTGTCTTGCCAAAATAAGGAATAAAAGAATTGAAGATGAAATTCAACGACTTTGAAAAAAACGGGGGCTGATTTTTTGGGCTCATAAAAGAAAAAACGGGAAAAAGTTTTACACGGTCCCCTTTTTTCCCTTTTTTGGGATAGTTGTGCCCAGTGACATGGCTCCCTACCTTTTTTTTTTTCATAGTGATGAGCTTAAAAGGCTTGACAAATGTTGTTTTTTTTTGGGGACTCAACGGTAAAAACCCTTTTTTCCATAAGGGTTTCCAAGGGTTATGGAAAAAAAAACCCCCACGCCTTTTGGGTTGGCCTGATTTTTGAATGAAGACTTTGGGTATTACAAAATTCCAAAAAAGTGATAGGGAACTTGAACATGCCCAAGATTTTCAAAAGGGGGGTTCCCCCTTTATGGGGAAAGTAAGAAAAATGAATGCAAAAATAAAAAATTTGGGTATCATATGAATGGACTACATCGACTCATTTTTCGAGGACCGCCCATAAAATTGTTTGTATTGTTGAAACGAGATAGGTGGGAAAAATTGAATTTTAAAATTCTTCCTGTGTTTGGAAAAATATTCAAAAAAAAATTTAAAACATACATAAATATGCGTAAATTTTTTAAAATTTTGTACTCAAAATCCTTTTGGACACACGGAAATATTTTTTAAAAAAATTCCTGTCTTTCGAAACTCTAGCGCGAAACCGGGAAAAAATACCCCCTTTTTCGCTTGAACGTTATGTTGCATATACTTTCACGAAAAACACGCCCTAAACTTTTAAACCCCGGATTTAATATGGTACTGTTTCGTAAGTGTCAGTTTCGTAAGGCCACTTTTTACAAATGACGAACACTTTTAAAAGCACAGCTGGTATATTTTGCATCATGATAACAAAGTCATATTGCTGATGCCACATTTAATTAAAACAAACAAAAACGCTATAAATTTTTTTTCCCTTTGGGGGGGAAAAAGGGAGAAAGATGGATCAAGCTGGTAAATAAAATGCCCAAGATTTGTTTTCAAAATTTTCCCGATGAATTGAAAAAACCCGATTGAAATTCAAGACAAACCCCCAAAAACCCGATATAAATGTTAAAACTGATTAGTTTTTTCAATAGCCAATTGATTACCTGAACCGAGCAAAAACAGCCATGAAAAAGATTTGGGAAAGAAGCACATGAAATATTTTCTGCCTCGACATTGGACCTTTGCCCATTTAAAGGGTTTTTTGGATATATGCATCATTAAATACACAGAACCCTTAAAATCACCTAAAACAAATTCAGGGTGTTTTTTCCCACTATTTTTTGCCCTGAATTTTTTTCAATTTTTTAAAATATCAAACAGTTTTTTAAACCAAACGGTTACCCCTTTAAAGCGAAGTTATCACCAGAGTAACAAAAACAAGCCGTTGTATCTTGATAAATCATCTGATTTTGAAACTACCTTACCTATTTCTACAGGACTACCTGGAGGACTGTTTTTCCCCCCCAATCTGGGTTTTCTTTTTGTCTATCTTCAATCTAAAAAACAAAAACCAAAATCATTGTGTGGCAATGTTAAATTTTGGGACATATCTGGGAACCACATGCTTTGATACGACCTTTCCCCAAATTTCCACTACATATTTCATTTTGGGCACTTCTTATTGTCCCCATCTTACTTTGGGAGTACAAGACGTCCAACACTCCCTTTGATTGAACAAAACCTATGTAGAACAAAGGGATACAGTTTAATTCGAACTCTATCATCTAATTTTTAAAAAATTTATGGGAAAGGCACCCAAAAGTGAATGGGCTCTTTGTATGTCGGCCCCTTTTTTTAATCAATTTGGGGTCTAAGGAAAGAAGTGCCCTCAGTGAAAACCCATTGAACAAGAAGATCGGCCCTTTTGGGTTCAAAGCAATTTAGTATCAAAAATTCTCAGTAAAGGGCAAGCCCATCATCTTACATGAAGGGGTCTTACTGACCCCCTTTAAAACACTTAGATGGGGACTTTCATTTCAAGCACATGTATTTGTCTCATTTTGTCAATAAAGCAAGCATTTTAAACTAAGAAGAAGTGTCCCCCATTGTAAAGATCTGACGTTTCTATCAAATCACTTTCCCTTGACTCAAAATCTCACCACTTAGAATTAAAGGGGGCCCTCAAAATAAAATTTCCCTCAGAAAGCACATCTTTTTTCTCAAAATTGTAAAAAAAACCAACGCATAAAGTGTCTCAATTGAACAAGTTTAGATGGGACGTTCATTAAAAGGGCATTTTGTAGTACTTAAAATATCCAGTCAAAAAGGGACATCATCTTACATAAAGTATCTCGAGAAACCCTTAAACCCAGATAGACGGACGATCATTAAAAGAACATAGGGGCGTTTTCCTAAAACTGGGTAAAGAAAGCACATAAATTTTACATAAGAGTCCCCTAAAAGTTTGGGACGGGCAAAATAATTCCCCGGGCCCCGGGTTTCCCATTGCCTACCAGTTTCAATCGGGCCGATCTAAAATGTAAAATCAAAGAAAACCCTTCGGTTCCCGTTGGGTTCCTTTTAATTTTTAGTTTTCTTTTTAAGATAAAAAGAGATTTTTTTTGCCGAATTTCTAAATTTTTTGATATGATTTACCAAAAAATCGAGCTTTTTTTGGTTTTTGATTTTAAATAACAAAGCAGGCATTTCATAGGCAGGAATCCAATGCTACTTACATCACCCAACTATAGCACAAACCGGGTCAAAACGCCATCTCCTTTACCTCTACTTTCCTTTTTTTCCCTAAACTTAAACCCAAACCCCAGCAATTCGGTCGCCGTTCGGTCAAATCCGTTCTTTTTTGGAAGAGAGAAAAGAAGTGTGGCACAGTTTTTTTTTAATAAAAACAAGCTGAAACCAAAATGAAATTTTTGTTTTTTTGATGTAATTTTAAAACAAAAATCGAGCGTTTTTTTTTTTTTTTTACTGGGATAACGATCATTTTTGCCCGTTATGGGCATTTTTAAAAGGCATACAAAACAGGTATGTAACCCGATCTAGCAATTTTAAAAGCGGACACAACAAGGCCAAGGGTTTGCCCACGGGACGGAAAAATTTTTCCCAAATTTTAAACCAAGCCTGAAACGTTTCGTGATGGCCAAAGGGTTTCCTAATCTACTTTTCATCACCTCCCTAAACCCATTAAGCGGGTCTAACAAACAACCCCATACTTCTATGCCCTTATTCCAAAATTTTGGAACCAGACCCTATTAAAAAATCGCTACCCCATTCGGTGCTTTTTTGAAGAGAGAAAGTGATTTTGAAATTTTGATGGTCTTACACTGGAGTGGGAGGGGGGTGTTTTTGTACTGGGAAAAACCTGCGGGGCTTGTCAAAAGGGTTGGCCCCCTTTTAAGGAAATACAGATTTTTTTATTTAAAACCCGATCTAGCCTTTTTAAACGGCCCCTAACAAGGCCAGACCCTGTAAACTAAGGGCGAATCTCCTACTTTACCAATTTGAAAACTTTTTTCCCTTAGGGCCCAGAAGGGGTTCCTCCTGCTGCATCACCCCTACTATAGCATTAAGCGGGCACTGGTTTTACACACATCCAAATTTCCAGCTGTCCTTACCCCTAAACTTCAACCCGACCCTGAACTTTTTTACAAACACTAAATAAAAAAAGCAAACGCGGAAAAGCCTTGAAATTCTAATGGTGAAAGCCCCCCCGACGGGAAACAACGAGCTTTTGCAGCTACATTTAAGGCCCCGCCCAAAAAAAAACAAAAATCCCAAAAACGTTTACAAAAAGTTTTTAATGGCTGTGGTTTTAAATTTTTTTTTCGCCCCAAAAGGGCGATCACACCGAAAAAAACCCACCAATCAAATCGAGCATTTTTTCTTCAAGTTGTTTTGTGATCACAAAGACCAATTGGGCAGCTGAAGAGAGCGGACGGTTTCCCCCCACATATATCAGCCCATCAAATTAAAATTTTCGCATAATCATTTTATAAGGAGGATACCCTTGTCCATTTAAATTTATTTTGGACGGTAAATTGGTAACAAACTGGATAAAAAATTGGGGGGGGGGGGGGGGGCAGACGGGGGATGATATAAAACTTTTCAAACATAAAAGTTTTGCAAAAAAACTTATCTCGGATATTGCTATTACTTTTTTCAAAAAAGATAAAATTAAGCAATAGTCCCTTTTAAAGGGCAGACCCTCTTCTAGGGGGTGATATCATAAGAGAAACAATTCGGGAAATAAAAGGACTAAATAAAGTTTGTGTGATTTTTTAATGGGAACAAAAAGTCGTCTCTTCAAAAATAAAATTCACAAACCACTTTGAAAATTATCCCTTTTCATCTTTCTCTTCTCATCTGCCTGTAATGGAAAAAAAATAAGACTGAAAAAAATTTCCCAAAAGAGTTGGGGGGCCCAGTTAGGGGTCTGCGCAAAAAGTTTTTTTGATTTTATTTTTACTTTTGGGGGGAATATACCCTACATGTATTACGTTTCATTAACAAATTTTTCTGTTACCATTTTTACACATTTTATAGATATTCACTTTTAAAAACAGTTGGGGGAAACTGACATTTTGACCAAAAGGAAACACATTTTCCGTTATTTTTTTTTTTAAATGGTTGTTTAAAATTTTTTCCTGAAACCCTTTTAGATTTAAAAAAACTATGCAAAAGGCCCTTTACAACCCCTTTCTTTTTTAAAATTTTACTGAATCTTTTTCCTCACAGAGCCAAAATTGATTTTCAAAATTTTCTGATTTTCAAAAAGGAAAGAACTTCACCCCAATGCTAAACTTTTTTTTTTAGTTTTTGATATTAGGTGTTATTTTCAGCGATTTGTAAAACTAAATAAAATAAAATTCAGTATAAGTATCTCTTTATTAAAATTTGGGAAAAGTGGGGGACACCCCCTCAAACTGGGTAAAAGTGGGGAGGTAAATAAAAATTCGAAGCCAAAACCGGGAAAAAATTGGGGCATTGTTAAAAATTCCCCCAGGGGTTTTCTATTACTATCTTATTCTTATTAAAAAACTGAATGGGTTATAAATGTTAACAAAAAATTTCCTCTTTTTTACATTTTGTCCCCTTGGGCCCAAACATGGAACCTTTAACCCTGAAGTTTGACAAACAAATTTTAAACCCCAAAAACTCAAAGATTTAACAAGGGTTTGGCCTGAGGAGTATAATTTTTTTAAAGGGAAAACTATTGTTTTAAAATTTAAAAGGTTTAAAGCTGATTGGGGGACTAAAATAAGACCCCAAAAAAGTTTTGGTCCAATTTAAAAACCTTTTTTCAAGAGGAAAAAAGTGAATCTTATTTCTAGAGCAAACTCAGGCCCTGTTAAAAACGACTCGACGGGCCCTATCCAGTTGCAGATTCCGACTAATAAAATTTTTGGGGACTAGATGCTTTTTATTTTATAGTCCCTTTAACCCTTTTTATAATTAAAACAAATAATACATAAATGATTGAAATAGTAATTTAAAGGAAAACTAAATTAATAAGGTACATTTTTAAATTTTATTACAATAATGGGTTTCCAAATATTTTTTAGAAAGCTTTTTTTTTGATTTAAAGGGCACTCTATCATGGGAGGGGGAAAACACATCCCAAAAGGAACTTTTCCAGACCCTTTGCCGGCATTTTGGGCTTTGTTCCCCCAAAATTTATGGTTTTTTTATTTAGGGGGAAAGTGTCCCAAAAAAATGTTTTTTCGGGAGTTTACCATATTTTAAATACAAGTCAAAACGCCACAAATTTAAAAGAGTGGGTGTTTGCCTGTTTTTTTACAATCTAATAACTACCTCAAAATCAGGGGACATCTCAACACCACTTGCAATGTTAAAAAACAGCCTTGATGGGCAAATTGCAGGGGAAAAAGGATCAATGAAAATGCCACTTTCCAAATAAAACCAAAATATTTTTAAGGGTGTATTGTAAATTGTTTATAAAAAGGTGTCAGTGTGGTGTTTTGTTTTGAACAGGGCATTTAAATTATGAATAAGCCATGGCTAATTTGATGTTTTTTGGTCCCAACGAGAAACAGCGGTGCGCATAAACATTAATTTGGGGTTTTCCCTTTTTATGCCACCCGGGACTTCAAAGCCCTTTTTTTCTTGTTCACTCTAGTAAGTAGTCCCAAACCCCACAGAATTAAAACAATCCCTTTTTAATTTAAACAACCCAAAATTTTCCCCTTTTCCCCCAACTTTTTTTACTATCTTTAGCCCGGGAAAACCCGTAAATTTTTTTAAAATAAGTAAAGGGAGATCTTGAATAAAATGTTCTGTTGGAAGAAACAAAAGGGCAACAAAATTTCTTTTTTCCCTAATGGTTTTGCTTGCTATAATACATTTCGGGAATATGCCAAATAGACTTCATTGGTAAAGAAACTTCTGTAAATAAACCCGAAAATTTCCCAAAAAGGGAAAATTTCTGAGTCTACTCATGTAAAAAACTTGCACTTCCTTTCTTTTTTAAAATAAGGGCCCCGCTAATGGGTTTTTAAATTTCTAGCATGACATGAAATCGGTTTTGAAAAAAGATTCAGCCCCTTGAAGGGAAATTTTTTAAAAATCTTAGGTTTAAACTTCATCAACCCCGATAAAACTAAAGGGAAAGCTCTGTCAAAAACTTTCCTGAAAAAAAATGTTCACAATAACACCACAATACTAATATCTTCTTAAACCTGCATCCCCATAAATATTTCAAAACCACAAAAACAGACATCATAAAGTTCAGGGCCCCCCCAAGTGGATAAAACCTTCAAATTCACTCGGATTTTTCCCCCCAAAAATTTCCCCAAAACCCCTTTTATAGCAGGCCCCCTATCAAAAAAAATTGGGAAAACACTTTTTTTGTCGCAAACATTCACCCGCTCCTTTTACTTTGAGAAAAGTATAAACTTATTAAAAACATTTGGAGGGCCATGATTAAACGGATTAAAAAGGCCCCCAAAAATTAACATTTTTTAAATAAAAAGCATTTTGAACAACATTTGGGAAAAAAAAAAATTTGGGATTCTTTTCCACAACTACTTTTCAGATACTTGAAAATTTTAACAAGCATAATTTCATTTTTACTTCATATTTTTTTCATTTAGTAACTGCCCCAAATACTCGCTTAGGCCCTTAGTGTCAAAATACTCTAGATAAGGGGCCCTTTTTACTTTCAATTTTGAAAGGGGTGGGGGGCCCAGTTAGGTGTCTGCGCAAAATTTGGGTTTTTTAAATTTTTTTTTTATTTTTTGGCAATTAAACCCACAAGTATTAAATTACATTAACAAGTATAAATGTTACGAGTTTTTTAAATTTACTTTTATAGATTTCAAATTTTTAAATGGGTTTGGGGAATCTGTCATGTAACCAGCCAGGAAAACCCCTTTATGTTTTAATTTTTTTTTTTAAAAATGGGGTTTTTAACCCTTTTACCTGAAAATTTCAGAAAAAAAACTAAAAAAATGGACATTCACACAGCATGTTGCATTTTTAAAAGTACCTTTAAAACTTTTTTCCTTACAGAAACCACAAAGTGGTCAAATCAAATTTTAAATGATTTACAATTTGGGCAACTTTTCCCCAAAAAACTAAAACATTCCCTTGGGTATTAGATATTCAGGTTTATTTTCAGAGAATTGTAACCTAAAAAAACATAAAAATGACGTATATCATAAACCCTAATTTAAAATTGGAAGAAATGTTAAAACCCCCAAACCCGGGAAAAGGGGTTTTGGGGGGGGTAAAAAAAAATAAATTTGGGAAACAACCTCAAAAATTGTTTCATTTTTAAGAAATGGGCCCCAATTTGGGCTATTTTATTTTAAATTTTTTTAAATACACATTGTTGGGTAAATTTTAACAAAAAAATTTTCCCCCTTTTTACCCGTGTGTCAAAGGGAAAAAACCGGACCTTAAAACCCTGACCGAAAACAAAACCAAAATTTAAACCCCAAAAGCTCAAAGTATTTAAAAAAAGGTTTTTTTCCCGGTCAGTCTATTTTGAGAAAAATTTTTTGTTTTTAAAATTTTTTTTAAATTTTAAAACCCCTTTGCAAGGGCAATGAATTAAGATATAAAAGGAATAAAAGGTCTTCTATCCCGGGGAGCTTTTACATTCTTTCAGGGAGCCTAGTTTAGGTATTTTTTTAAATTCCATCTCGTTTTTTCAGAGCTGGGGTGTCAAATTTGTACAAACACAAAAATTATCATTTTATAGGGAGAAACATAAAACTGCACCAAACCTCAAGTCTTTTGTTCAAAAGAGGGGAAAAAATACTTATACATTAATTGCAATTAATTTTTGTACTTTTACACGGTTTAGTTCCCAGGAAGGGAAACCCCCCATGTAGGGTTTCAGGAAGGAAAAACCCATTATTTTAAAACGTTTTCCAAAAGGAAGGAACATACACAAAACTAGGTATTGTTAGTTCCCCGGTATCATTATTGCAAAAGGGGGAAATTTACACCCCCCTAAAATCAAGTTTTCACCAGCCTTTTTGTGGAACCCCGAAAAAAAGAAAAATACACATATTTCAGAATTAAATTTCAAATTCTTGATAGTGTATTTTTGGGGTGTAAACATATTTTTAAAAAGGAAAAAAAACCCCGGGAAATTCGGAAAAAAAACATAAAAAAGATAGTATTTCTAAAGGGGGGTAGAACACGTACCCCATCAAGGGATTTCTCAGAAACTCATTGGGTTGAGAATAAATTAAGTTCTATGACAAAAGAAATGGCTCCCTTACTGGTACTTTAAAAAAGTAACCCCCATCAAATGCAGAAAAAATGGAATCATTGGGCCGGGCTTGGGACAGGGTACATGGGAAAAAAATTTAGGAAAGGAAAACCCCCCAGATCCGGAAGTTAATTTTAACTTCAGATATAATAATTCAAATGGTATGAATACTGATTAAAGGCCAAGACAAAATTATTCTATGCCAGAATTACAAAATACAGAAATATAAGCAGTAAATAAAATGTACAATCCAGTTATTCTGTAAATGATGTAAATAATCTTAAAATGAAACCGCAGGTGTATGATGGGCCCACAGATATTTCGGAATATTTGACACAGTTTAACATAGTTTCAGAGATAGATAATTGACATTATCAAGCAAAGTCTCTATATTTGGCAGGCAGTGTGACAGGAAATGCTAGGTCACTTTGAGTGAAATGTGAGAATTACAGAAAAGGGATTATGATAGTCTAGTTGAGGTATTGAAGGCAAGATTTGGTACTAGAAATAAGGTGGACATGAGAAAGATAGGCATAAAACATCATTTTCATTTCCAGGTGGTGAGCAATGGCAATGGAAATGTCTTGCGTTTGGTCTTTGCAATGCCCCTGCAACATTTACTCGCCTTATGCAGTCAGTCTTCTCAGGTCTGTTGTGGAGCATAGTGATGATTTATCTTGATGATATCATTTGTCACTTAAACTTTCTCCGAACAACTGAAAAATCTAGAACTTGTGTTTCAGAGGTTAACTACTGCCAATTTGAAATTTTATCCTAAAAAGTGTGTTTTGTTTCAAAAAGAGGTCACTTTTGTAGGTCACACAATAAGTGAAAATTGTGTTGGCACTGACTCAAGAAAGATTGAGAATTGGCCAACCCCTAGGAATGCTAAGGAAACCAGGAGTTTCATTTCTCTTGCAGGTTACTACAGGAACTAGAGGCTTGTTTTATTTTGCCTATTTAGGACAAAGTTATAACTTGGGTCTTATATGTTTCACGACTACAGTAAACCTCGCTTATAAGGAACAGCTGGGGACTTCTAAAAATTGTTCCTTATAACCGAGATTCCCTATATCCGTATAGCGAACTAATTCCTTGTAACCGATGTTTGTATAACGAACACAATTTGTACAGTGAACACTATTTGACTGACGTTTGAAAAGGGCTCCGGGTCGACCATTAATCTTTATGTGAGATGGTTGTGAGTCTAGAACCGGTCCTGTCCTACAGAGATTGAAATAGTGTTGAAACACGGCGTTTAAACCTAAACTAAGCCAAAATGGGCAAGAATGACGTGATTTGTGTTTATTTTGTGTCGGCTATTTCTATCTTCTTTTTTAGGAGAGCACTACATTATGATTATAAGATATGTTGCAGCCCTTACCTTGCTCGACAGCATTTTATGTGAATAGGCATCAATACTAATATAAAATAAATGTTCAAATAATTAATACAAAATGTTAAATTAACCTACCAATTCAAATCAAGTAGGGTGATTATGACATACAGTGTATTACGACTAGACAACGGCGCCATACAAACGGACTAAAATGTAAATTATATCTATAGTTTTGCTATTGTCCATTTTAGCACCTGCTATAATTTTTACAATTGAAAATTGTGTAAACTTGACTGTTTGTCATTGTTAATCACGCGTAATTAACACATTTATTTAGGTTAGTATGACATGACCGTGTCCACGACTGATTTTCGTTCACTATTGTTAACATGAAATACCTAATACATGTAGCTCTCAAACATAATCTCGAGTAAATATAAGTTAATTATGATATTATTTATTTTCTTTTTATCATATCTGTGAAATAACAAACTAAAGACCATAGAAATGAAATAATATGTGTTTATTCATGTGCATAAAAGCGCGTGAAAGTGCCGACGTTACTCTGACGTCATCCTGTTTATTTCCAGTTTTCAATAACTTTTATTATTTATATCTGTTCGCTATAACCGAGGTGTTTTCTATTGAATTTCGAACTTTGGGACTAGAAAAAAGTGTTCCTTATAACCGAGTTCCCTATAACCGAGGATTTTTACATTGAATAAAGAAGGAATTAGATCGGGGAATTGAAAACTGTTCCTTATAACCGAGTGTTCGTGGATTTTCATGTGATTGTAACTGTACTTACGGTAGTGTATAAAAAAAGGGTATGTTTTAAAAGAATAATTTCAGCTTGATCTAAAAAAAATCATTTATATTAACTCTTTGAAAGAATGATGGAAACTGGAAAGCTGCTTCAGATATATGTCACAGTATCATACTATCCTAAGATACTAAAAGACAGGTAAATCGTCAGAAAAGCACTGATTGCATTTTTCCCACAAAGTTAGCTGTGGAGAATGTGCTCTTTTGTTGATTTGACATTTCCCTGACCGGTTTCGTTTTTTATCCATACGGTCAAGTCCTCTGAAGAAGTTCAGCAATATCCCATTACTGTTACCTGGTCATGAAAATACCACAAACCATAGAACTGGCAATTTTCAAGAGAAATACTAACTTCAATAGATTTAAATATATATCTTTTGAGTGTCAAAAATTCTGATAGCTACAAGATGCATCAGACTATTGGACTGACGCTACAAATCTTAGTCAGACCTTGCATAAAATTACCACATCAGGTGTCTTTCACCATGCCTGTTTTGCATACAATTACAAACATCACCAGTTCATCACAAATGTACACAAAATTTTGCAAGCAGGAATGTTTTACTTTGTTCAAATCAACATCTGATATGCTGTGTATGACAATTTTAATGTAGTGACAACCATGTGTGTTTAGGATGAAGTGGATTTCATGTGTTCTTAAAAGATCTGTAACTGATACTTACTGGTAGTGTATAACAAAGGTACCAGTATGTTTTAAAAATATAATTTTATAAGGAAATTCAGCTTGATCTAAAACAAGAGCGCCGCCAAGCGGGGCAATATACACCCGAAGGCTTACATCATAGGATTGGAGCAAAATTTTAAGAACTTGACTGTTGTAGCCCCAAAGGACTGGAACAACAAAAGGAAAACTTCAAAAAACAAATCTAAGTCCACAAAAAAAAATCAAAGTCTACAAAAAAATCCTTATCAGGTATAGGTATGTAAAAATACACCTTAAAATTGGAGGTACCATCCATGTTGTACCACAGAAAAGTGTCTCGGTTTTTTCCCTACGGCCAATAATAAAAAAAGTTTCAAAAATAAGCTATTTATAGTAACATAAAAGGGAAGTAATTCAAAAAAAAAGTTTTTGTAATTACAAACAAGAGCACCCCCCTTGGGGGTCTGACCCATCTATTTTTTTTGTAAAATAAAATATTGTCCACCCATGATTTTCTAAGTCTAAAAGGGCCACACTTTTCCCAAAAACAGGAAGAGTTGTTTCTTGAGTAAGGTCCACTTATGATGTGAAAAACTTTGCAAGTTTTTAAAGCAAAGCTTGAAGTTTATGAGAAAATTTGACTTAACAAAATATTCAACCCAAAGAAAAGATTTTTCAAGTCCAAAAGGGGCAAGATTTTTGCAAAAGCGGATGGATTTTATGTTCTTGCGTACAGGGTCGCTTAAAAAGGTGAACAAGAGTTGCAATTTTAAAGCAATACTTTGATAATTTAAGAAAAAAAAGTTACCTAAAATAAAAACTTAACCAAGAAATTTGTATTTTCTAACCCAAAAGGGGGGCCTAAATCTTGCAAAAAGCGTGGATTTAAAGTTTTTGCTGACGGGGTCAGTTTTTAGATGTGAACAAGTTTAAAGGAATAGCTTTGATATTTAGGATAAAACTTGCCTAAACATAAAACTAACCAAAAAAGTTTTTCAAATCCAAAAGGGCAAAAATTTCTTGAAAAAAGCAAGATGGGTTTTTCTTGATGTACGGGTCTGCTTTTTTGGGTGAAAAAGTTTTCCCAATTTTCAAAGCAAAGCTTTGATAGTTTAGGAAAAAAAGTTGCCCAAAACAAAAAACTTAACCAAGAAATCTATATTTTCAAAGAAAAAAAAAGGGGGCCCTAAATCTTGCAAAAAGCAGATGGAGTTATGTTTCTTGCTAACGGGGTCAGCTTATGATGTGAACAAGTTTTCCAATTTTCAAGCAAAGCTTTGAAGTTTGGGAGAAAAGCGACCTAAACATAAAACAAACCAGGCAACGCCGACGCGACGCGACGCCGACCCGCCCCACCGCTAAAGGATGACATAATCACATTTTTTTTCAAAAATCAGATAAAAAAAAAAGAATCTGCCAAATTAAAACAAAACCACTGAAAGCAGACAATATACACAAAGCAAAGTCAAACAGCCCTTTTGGGCCCTTTAAGTGTGACCTGAAGCGAGTCACCGGGAAACTGCCTTGCACGTCGTTTTGGGTGTGGTGAACATTTGGCAAGTTTCTTTAAAAACCTTAAAGGGGTTTCAAGAGATACAGAGGACCGAAAAAAAACGATATGACCTTTGACTCCTAAGTGTGACCTTGACCTTGAAGGAGACACCAAAACATGCGGTCTTACTCGTCTCGGTGGGGGAAACCATTTTTAAATTTTCCCTTTTAAACCTTCAAGGGGTTTCCCAAGGTTTACAGAGGGGCACAAAAATTGCTAACGACAGAGGGGACGGACGGACGACGGACAGACACACCAGGTCTAACATAATACCCCCCTCGGGGTAAAAACATAAAAACAACTCTTTAAAGGTCATGTTTAAAAAGGGAAAGCTCATCAGAAAAATTGTTCACAGATAGCTAAATACTAAAAAGGTGAAAAAGTTTAAACTTCTCAGAAAAGCACAATGACAGACAGACCCTTTTGGTTACATTACGGCTCTAAAAAAAAACTAAGAATCAGAATTTAAAATTCTCCCTTTTTAAACGTCTATGTTATTTTAATGACCCCCAAAATTTTTGACACAATCCCCACCTTACTTTTTTTAAGAAGTGACATCCTTGGAATTTTTATTTTTCGACCCCTCTTGTTTCGTAATTGCTGGTTAATGGTAAACTTGTATTCAAAACCAAATACTTTTTTTCAAATGACTAAAATAAAACCCATATATGACAGGCATAGTTTTGGGGCCCCAAAGAAATTTTTGGGTCAAAAAGGGGTTTTGGGCTAATTGACAGACTGCCCGTTCTGAGTATAAATCGTAAATTTGACAACAAAAATCAGTCTTGCAGGAGATATTACCCTTTTCGGACACCTTTTTTGTCAAACTATACAAAATTGAGACAGATATTTAAAAAATAACCCCATATTTAAAAATATCAAAAAAAAAATGAAAAATAAAAAAAACAAAAGCAATAAGGGAAATTTTTCTTTTTGTCTTTCTTTCATTTGATAAAAATATTTATTTTCTAAAAACTTTTATAGCAAACTTTTTTAAAAACCTTTTTTTTAACGTCTTTTGATGAATCAAGCAATAAATTACATAAAAGTGAAAAAAAATACACAATTAATTTTTTTCTAGTGTGCAAACAGTTTACAGACAACTTTTTTAAAAGACTTTCTTTTGAACAAAAAACAAATTATTTGATATAAATTAGCAACATCCAAAAACACGACAAAAACTTATTATTATAGAACCTATCAATTAAACAGAAAAATTAAATCAGGCAAAAGAAAAATTTTTAAACTTTTATTAAAACGTTTTGCTAAAATTTCAAAGACTTAGATATACGACAGTAAAATCTTACCGGGAAACGTTGGTATTTTCTAAAAAAATACACATACCAGGCAACAATGGGGTATTTTTACAAAAATATTAACATTTTGGAAAACTTGTAATAATTGAATATTGGATGTTTTTTTCTATAATGTACACAGAAGCTGTCTGTTTTTTATTTAAAAGAAAGAAGTAGACATCATTCTAGAAAAAAAATGTAATTGGTTTGAAAAAACTAATTTTTCAGTTACCCCTCTCCATTAAAAACTATTCCATTTTAAGGGCAGGCGTGTAATAACATGTGCTTTTTGATGAAATTTGCAAAATAGAAAAAAAAAATTACTAACATAAACGTTTAACATATAAACAAAAACAAAAAGATTTGTTACAAAAAGGATATCCAAAAAAATTTTAAAATTAAAAATTTAAAGTTACCATGGCAAACAGTGCACTTTTTTCTTAAAATATATTTTTTTTTGTAAATTTTTTGAAATAAACAAACACATTTGCACTTTCGATACAGACACCACAAAGGCAATTTTAAAATTTTATAAAAAAAAAAACCCATTCATGTTTTAATTGTCTTTTTAGAACAAATTTCCTGAAAAACCTCGCATTACAGCCTGCCCTTTTTTTGCGATTTGTTAAACAAGTATTTTGTGGTTACACATAAAGATATTTTCTTGGGGAGAAAATGTCGATTACGAATATAAACAACACACTGTTTACTAATCAACAAATCTTTAAAAAAAGTCAAAATTTTTGTTCCAAGGCAACTCACAATGTTTTCAAAAAAAACTATTTTTTTTCAAAGGTCAGTCATTAAAATACTTTTAAACAATTTTTAAACCTGGATTAACATTAAAAAACTTGAAAAAAAATAATTAATTTTAGCCATTAAAAATTTTCTGCTATATTGGGAATTTTCTCCATTTTTTTGGAAAAAAACCTTTCCCACCTCACACGGCAAGCAAGGCATTTTTTTTTGTAAAAAAGTTTCCTCCAAAGGGTTTTCTTTAACGCAACAGTTTTAGTTTTTAAAAACAGATTTATTTAACAGCATTCTTAGTATTTCTTGCATGCATTTTTTAAAATTTATAAGTTTTAAATTTCTGTATTGTTTAGGGTAAAGTTCTCAAACACTCACACTGCTGACCAAAACACTACTTTTTACCCAAAATTTCATATTGACTTATTTTTTTTTTTCTTGGAACACATTTGTTATTTGAACTAGAAAATTTTAAACTTTTACAGGTCATGGGGCAGGGAAACATGACCTTATTTGTGCAATATGGATTATTTCTCATATCGTATCTGTGACATGATTTTATTTCCCAGGCAATTTTTAGGGGGGTATCAGTTAAACAATTAATCCTTTTTTTTATTCCCATTTAATATTATAGTTCTTTCATCATGCAAAAAAAAAATTCAAACATTGAACTTCATTTAATAAGAATGATAAGGGGTTAATACAGAAATAAGACGTAAAGCATCTTTTTAAGCTTAAGAGATCTTTTTGTTAAAAACTGAAAGAAAGGTTGTAAGTATAACCACCAAAAACTTTCAGAATAAGCGAAAAAAAATTTTTTCAAGAATACTAAACTACTAAAATTCCTACAGACTAGACAAAAAATTCATGCAATCAAACTTAAAGTAAACCAAATACGTAAAAAAAAATTTTGAAAAAATGAAAAAATACATACATTTATATTCAATTTTGTATTCCCCTTTCTTATCACTTCTTAATATATTACACATTTGTTTAATTGGTTTTAATCAAAATCATTTTCTCTTAAAAGTTAGAAAGAAAAAGTCATTAGTTTTTTTGCTACTTTAATGTCTTTTTTCTTTTTTAGAATGAATATAGTAACTGTAAAAATGTATGAAGAAATTTACAAAACCCCCCTAAAATCCAGCTTGTTGTGTATGACCTTCCTGGGAAAACATGTCACTGTTTAAGGCATTGATCAAGCCAAAAAAATCCTCATGGTTTTATTTAAAATAAAAAAATACTCAAAAAAGGGTGAAATGTAAGAAAAAATGCCCTGGGGAGTTACTCATAATATTTTCACAAAGACTTTTTGAAAAAAAAATTTAAAAGGTTTTAATTCCCGCAAGGCTTTTAAAAAAAAATTACTAAAGTTTTTTTATTTTACTAAGTGGTTTTTAGTCACTTGCCAAGAACGTACAAATGGTGAGGAATCCAAAAATAAGGCCAAGTGAACATATCAAATTTAACAGAAAAGCTTTTTAAAAAAAAAAAGTCTCTTTTCCAAAAAAAAACAAATTTTTGCCTTTTAAAATTTTATAATACATGTAAAAATTAGTGGTTGAAGCTGACAAAAAAATGTGTTTCAACTATATCTAATCATCACTTTCATGGGATGGGGATTTATAAAAAAGTCAGGGTTTAAATTTAATAGTAACTAAAAAAATATGACTGGGGGTTGTAATTTTTTTCTGGGACCCGAGTCACAAGGCTTAATATAATTGTCTTGCATCTGATTCTACGAATATTTTTGAATTTTCTTGCATCAGATTCAGGAAAAAAAGCAAAACCGTTTAAAAAAAAAGTTTAATTCAAAAAAAATTTAGTAATTTAAAAAAAAAGTCAAAAATAATAACCTTTTTAAAAAAAAGTGAACTCCTAAATCACCTCGAATCTGTTTAGTGTCAAATCCGGCTATTTTTTTAAAAAAAATCGGGCAAAACTGTCGTTTAACTCAAAAAATTTTTTTAAAAACAATCGCTTAAATACTTACTTACCTTTAGATTCCTAACTTCATTTTAACAATCGAAAAAATCTCACATAATTGTTTTTTGGTTTTTTCATTTTTTTTCCGCGACCCTTTGATGTTTACAAAAAGGCGGTCGATTCAAAGGGCGAAAAAATTTCAATCTTTAAAATTTTTTAAAGGGAAAAAAGAAAGCAAAACAGGGAAAGGTTTATAAATGTCACTTCATTTTTTTCTTGTGGCAAGGTAGAGTATTATTGAAAACAAGAAATGCTTTTAATTGCCGCGAACACGTGGTAACGCCCCACCATTTTTTTTGTGACGAAAACTTTAATCGATGTTTTCTCAAATTTGGACGTAACGCGGAATTTGGACCCAAAATGTCATGGTGCGTCACATATATCCTTAAGATACCTGGAACTAGTGTGGTGACAGATAGGGGGCGGGAGGGGGTTTACAACTTCACATATTGATAATCATGGAAGGTTTGAACAATTAAACAAGAGGACTATGATGGCCCTATATCGCTCACCAGACCCGAGTATCATATGTAACAGCCTCTTGAAAGGGCAAAAATTGCCTATTTTGGCCCCTTGTCTGGCATGATAGCAGTTTCATTTTATGATTTGATTTTAACCAAACTTGCACACAACTTGTACCAAAAAAACACTTAATTTCATTATAAATTAAATTTTCAAACTTAACTTTGACTTCCCCCCACCCGTCATTTTTATTTATATGTATCCTGTCCTTTTTCATTTAGAGCCATCATACTCAGGTGAGCGATAGAGGGCCATCATGGCCTCTTGTATATTAACTGGGTATGAGGAATTTTAACTAGGTTTTGGTACGCACACTATGAATTCGATTGGGTTTAATGCATAAATATACAAATACCAGCATACCTGGGCTCGTCAAGTCTATATTAACCATGTGACCCAAAGGGTGGAGCCATATTTTACCCGAGGGGTTTAATAAATTTAACAATCTTGGTACAGGATACTAGATGATACTACATTGACGTCCTAGGCTATAGGGGTTTGGGAAACAAGGATTTTCAAAGGTTTCCCTATATAAGTCTATATGCACCATGTGACCCAGGGCAAAGCCATATTTGACCCTAGGGTATAATTTGAACAATTGCTTGCACTTGGGAAGCATTAAAATAAGATTTTAATGCGTGTTTCTTAATGAAGAATGATTAACGTTATGATACAATGCTATACAAGAGGGCCATGATGGCCCTATATCGCTCACCTGAGTACCATTGCTTTAAAAAAACAAAAAGAAAAAACTCTTACAAGGTACAGATATGTCAAAATACACCAAAAAAATTGGAGGTACATCCATGTTGTACCACAGTTTTTACCTACGGCAAATAATAAAAAGTTACTAAATAAGCTATTTAGTAACTAAAAGGGAAGTAAAAAAAAAAAAATATTGTAAGCAAAAAAAAGAAGGATCTGCCAAATAAAAACAAGAGCACTGCAATGAAACGCAAATGAAAGAACAATATCACATAAACAAAGTCATATGACCTTAGACCCCTAAGTGTGACCTTGACATTGAATTTAGCCATCCGAAACATGCGCTCTGCACATCCTTTCAATGAGTGAACATTTGTGTCAGGTTCTTAAATCCATAAAGTGGTTCAAGAGTTACAGAGTGGAAGGAAATTGCTAATCAACACACAGACAGACGGACACTGAGGCGATAACATAATACGTCCCTGCAGGCATATAAAAAGAATTGAGATCTTATGGTGATACCAGTTGTGTGCAAGTTTGGTTAAAATCAAATCTAAATGAAGCTGCTATTGTGCAGACAAGGTAAAAATACCCAAATTTTTTGGCCCTTTCAGGAGCCAAAAACTCTGGAACCATTATAAGATCTGGCCGGTTCAAGAATGGAACCAAGATCTTTTGGTGACACAAGTTTTGTGCAAGTTTGATTAAATTCAAATCATAAATGAAGCTGCTATTGTGCAGATAGGGTCAAAATAGCTAGTTTTGACCCCTTCAGGGGCCAAACTCTGGAACCCAAATGGAATCTTGCCAGTTCCAAAAAGGAACCAAGATCTTAGGTGATACAAGTTGTGTGCAAGTTTGGTAAAAATCAAATCATAAATAAAGCTGCTATTGTGCAGACAAGGTCAAAATAGCTATTTGGCCTTTCAGGGGCCATAACTCTAGAACCCATAATGGAATCTGGCAGGTTCCAAAAAGGAACCAAGATCTTATGGTGATACTTGTTTTTGTGCAAGTTTGGTAAAAATCAAATCATAAATAAAGCTGCTATTGTGCAGACAAGGTCAAAAAAAGCAATTCTGGCCATTTCAGGGGCCATAACTCTGGAACCCATAATGGAATCTGGCCATTCCAAAAAGGGAAAACCAAGATCTTATGGTGATACAAGTTGTGTGCAAGTTTGGTAAAAATCAAATCATTAATAAAGCTGCTTTGGCAGACAAGGTCAAAATAGCTAATTTTTGGGCCTTTCGGGACCATAACTCTGGAACCCATAAAGGAATCTGGCCAGTTCTAGAAAGGAACCAAGATCTTATGGTGATACAATTTGTTTGTAAGTTTGGTAAAAATCAAATCATAAATAAAGCTGCTATTGTGCAGACAATCTCAAAATAGCTAATTTTGGACCTTTCAGGGGCCATAACTCTAGAACCCATAAAGGAATATGGCCAGTTCCAGAATGGAACCAAGATCTGTTGTGATACAAGTTGTGTGCAAGTTTTGGTAAAAATCAAATCATAAAAAGTTTGCTATTGTGCAGACAAGCACAAAATAGCTAATTTTGGCCCTTTCAGGGGCCATAACTCTGGAACCTATAATGGTTTCTGGCCAGTTCAAAAAAAGAACCCAGATCTTATGGTGATACAAGTTGTGTGCAAGTTTGGTTAAAATAAAATCATAAATGAAACCACTATTATGCAGACAAGAAATTGTTGACGGACGGACGGACGGACGCCCATACGATTCATGTATTAGGTGGTCATTCCATTGTTTGAAAACAATAGAATGACCACTTAAGGAACAAAAGAATTTAAGGGGTTTAAAGGAATGAATAAAAGGATTTCTATTGTCCTAGGCCACACCTCCTACCACCTAAGGTCCCAAATTTCGTATAGCGGACTGACGAGGGACGAAGGGTGTCACAAAAGCTCACCTTGTCAGTATGTGACAGGTGAGCTAAAAACTCATGACTTGTAAATGAATGCACCCCAAAAACACACATACATTGTACAGGCCCTATTTTGCAGTATAAGGAGTATAATAAACATATCCAGTGGTGTCATAATTGTTCAAGATAAATAAAATATAAAATTTCACCTCCCCCTTCTTAATTTCAAAAAAGTCTGATGAGAATCTTGTAATTATAATGGCCTATTTTCCGTATGAAGAGCATAGTTCATGCAATAGGTAAAATAATATTACCAAAGGGGCTTTCCATCAAAATTGAAGAAAAACATGAAGGAGCCATTGTTTTGTTTCTCCAGTCGTTGTTCGCCTTCGTCTTTCGACACCAATTTCCTTTGTAGAGACAACAAGTTCGTTCTTTTTAATTTTTTCCCCTTGCAAAAACCCCGTGCCCTAGGGACATTATAAATACAGTTAAAGGTTGGTAATTCGAAACAAGGGGGTCATTGAGCCTAAAGAGCTCACTTGTGTACAAGCATCAAGTTTTTTTGTATAGTACATGTACAGAGTTCTAAAGGTTAAATTTCTTCTATGTTATTTTTAGCTGGGATTGTGATGAAACCCTAAAGTTTATTGAACCACTTCTGGAAAAACAATTACCATTAAAATGTCATACACATTTTTAAATCTGGGCAACAATTTGAACTACTTTACTTTAAGCTGAAAATGCAAACCATTGTTTAAAATTTTTGCTTGCTTTAAGATATTAGTCATTAAATGTGGCCTCTAGAGGTTACCCTTTTTTTTTGTTTGATTCACCTGGTGACCTAGTTTTTGACCCCACATAACCAGGGACTAGCTAGGTCCAATTTTTTGGAAGAAGTCACTTCTTCCTCAAGCTGATTTAGGGAGAAGTGGGGAGACCAGTGACTATTCAAACTACAGCAGTGTCACACACATGTTAAAGCAATTGGGGTGGCTCCCTTGCAAACAGAAGGAATGATGCCAGGCTACTGATGTTTTACAAGTTTGTCCATTGGACTGGTTGCTGTGCCATGCCATCTTATATTTTCCCTCCTACCCGGCTCACTAGACACATGCTTTCCCCTATCTTTCCGGAAAATTCAAACACCCTGTAATTATTACAAGTTTCTTTCAAACCGGCTACCATTATTCTCTGGAATTCTTTGCCGGCTGACATTGCTCAGGCACCTACCCTGGACCAGTTTAGGCAAGGGGTAACCAAACTGGGCCAGGACTTCTGAGTGACCAGGCTGTTTGTAATCCTTTTACTGTACATTTCGCCTTTTTATTAGCACTATCAGCTTTGTCTCAAATACTTTATGTATTACTTTATTTCCTGTACTTTCCCTGTTTTTTAAAAACTCTTATGCACTGACGCGCACCTGCATAAAATACTCGCAAGGGTGTCATGCAGTATTTATAGATAGATAGACTTTAGGGAGAAGTGGTAAGACTTTTTCTACCGCAATGATGTTGAGTGATTCAAAAGGTGGCTGTAATTTTCTTGTTTCTTGATAAAAAACATTGATGTGACCATTCATTTTCTTAGTTAGATCATTTCCTATACAGTGGTTATTGTTTCGTTACAAAATTCTGAAAAAAAGTCGTTTTCAAAATTCAAGCTGATTCTGTAAATGTAACCCGCCGAATTTTGGTTATATCTTTTATGAAGTGTTATTGTTAACACAGAGTCATTCACCGAGGAATGTCTATCCACTCGAATAAAACTGAAAGTAAACTGTGTAAAACTAGAAAACATATTCAAAAAAATTTATCGATGGAAGTCAATTTAACGTAGTTAATACATTACATGTCGTTATTTTATCATAGATAACAAATAATTGTGTACCATATTCCAATTAATCGCATGGTTAATCAGCAGTTTCTTTATAAACCATGGTTTTTTGTTGACAATTAAACGCGAAGTGTCAAAGACATAAACGCGGCGTTAATTGGCTGAACACAATCGACTCTCGTGTATCGGATAATTTGATTCGCTCTCACCACTTCTCGGGGAAAATCTCGCAAGTACCTGAAGTAGGCGGAGCTTAAATTATGCTACCGGCGTGTGTTTGTGTATTCGACACTCGTTATGACCCGTGTAAATTTGTCAACAGTCTGGATAGCAGTAATTAAACGATGCCGAAATCAAAGAAATCGGGGGGACTTGCATTTCGCTTTGAGGTAAGATTGAGCGAAGTTTGAAGTTCTATTGCGCCATTTCGCTCAAAGTCGCCCACTCGCGAGAGCCCTGTTAAACCAATATTAAAAAAAATAAAAATTGACATACAGTAGATGTCATCACGACAAACATTTTGACTAAATCTCATGAGTTTTCAAACTTAGGTTTGGTCTCTAGACTGTAAAAAAGATTTCCCTTTGATTTGACCTAGTAATCTGTTTTTGACCCTCCTGACCCAGATTAGAACATGACCTAAATTTCATCAAGATAACATTCTGACCAGGGTTTTATGAAGATATGGTCATAAATGTAGCCTCCAAGTGTTTAAAAGCTTTTTTTTGTACTTGACCTGTTGACCTAGGTTTTTACCCCACATGACCCAGGTTCGAACTTGATTTGGAAGTCACCAAGAAAAACATTCTGACCCAAACTCATGAGTCTCCCAAACTTAAAACAAGTTATTTTCTTTATATTTGACTGGTGACCTACTTTTGATTCCACATCACCCAATTCAAACTCGACTTGGAAGTCATTAAGACAACATTCTGACCAGTTCTCATGATTTCATACTAAAATGTGGTCTCTAGTGTGTTAACAAGCTTTTCTTTGATTTAACCCGATGACCTAGTTTTTGAACCCCGTCGAATGACCTAATTTTCAGGGTTTGTCCAAGATTTAATTGAGGGTAACATTTTGACAAAGTTTTATTAAGACTGGGCAAAATCTAAAATGTCAAGAGTGTTAACAAGCTGTCCCTATGAATTGACCTAGTGACCTAGTTTTTGACCTCAATGACCAAATATCGAACTTGTCCAAAATTTTATGGAGGGTAACATTCTGACCCAGTTTCATAAAAGGTTGGGCCAAATTAGACCTCTACGAGTGTTAACAGTCAAATTGTGAACGGACAGACGACGGATAAAAGGCGATCGCAAAAGTTCAAAGGTGAGCTAAAAATTTACATACCTATGTAGGAATCAATAAAACAGACTCTTAAAAGTCCCCTCTCCTCAGCACTTTTTAGTTCTTCCTGGTTGTGGTTGCTCCTTAAGCTGCAAAATATTAACAATGCTTATGAAAATGCAAATTAAGGAATATAAATCTTATTTAACGATCATAGAAAATTAAACAATTTTATATATCAAACCCAAAAATTGTCTCTTTTTCCTGCACCTTTACTTTCAAATTCAACTCCAAAGACGACTCTAGTATAAACTCAAAAAAACAAGGGAGGCAATCTATAAAAGTTGCACCGATTAATCAGCCATGGGTGCATGCGGTTCTACTTTAACTTTACAAGTATTCAGTAGAAGTGGCAAGTTTTATCGATCGACTTTATACTACATTTGATTTTATTTTGCGTTTTAAAGACACTTGTTTAAAATTCATTCTGTGTATATCGCGTTTGTTCTTGCTGGAGGATTATATTATCTGGAGGTACCAGAGTTTGTTAGCCATTGTTGACAGTGGAGAAAATAAGAAGAGGCAATTTTTTAGTAGTGATAAAATATTCTGTAGAATATATAATTAATTTGGTGACCCTTAATCAATAAATATAATTCTAACACGACCACCTCAGTTTTTAAAAATCTATAGACAAGAAAAAACCGAGCAGTGTGTAAATAAACGTTAACACACGGCTTTTAAAGTAGTCCACTGTTAATTTTCTTCCCTCGTGATAATTTTTTATGAATGAAAGTGATGTCACGCCCCGACTTATGAATGAAAATGACGTCACTTAAAGACGTCAATAGAGGCCTGGGCATATTTCTCGTCCAGACCAGGCAACCATCATTCTCCCGCCCAACTGGTGCTTATTATATTTACTGTTACTACTGTTTCCTGCAGACCATGAAAGGGGCATGGTGCTTCCCAAGAAAAAGGGCATTTTTAACACACGCCTTGGCACTGTAAGGGCATTTTCAAGGCGCACTTCGCAAGTCAATTTTCATACCATTTTCACATTGCACAATGAGAATCCTTTGTATCTCAAAATGTTTGGGCATTTTACAGAATTTTGTCTATTAGCGGTAGATTTAGAAAATCTGTAGACAGTGATACAATATCTCGATGATTTTAAAAAAATCAGGAGTTTACATTTTCTGTTCTTATTCATATTTGCAATTTAGCATAACTTAAATAGTGCTTTACTTTCAAACACTATGATTTTAGGCAAACCGAAAGTAGAAAAATCAAAATGGATCAGCATTAATTTACGGTGGGAATTTTCTATACTTCCACATTTATTCCTCGTTATTAAACTAAGAATTTACAGCTTATGTTCCGTTCATTGAAAATTTAATACTGAGACACGCTGTAAGAATTTATACAGGTTATCGGACCCAAAATTTTTTTCAGATCAGCAGCCGAGAATGAAAAAAAATTGTGATTTTGAACTTATTTTTATGGGATTTTGGGGAAATTAGGATTTTATAATGAGCACAATGAAAACGCGTGAAAACCAGCGTACCACCAATTATCTAACAATAACAGTACAATTAATTGACTATCTTCCACATTTTAGTTTCACCGGCGACATGCTAAAAACAACCTTCTTACGGCTAGTGTGCTATTGTTTTTTAATTAAAGTAAAGATTTCAAAACAGCTTGATGACATAATCCTATCGGTGGTGGAAGGGGGGGGGGGGGGGGGGTTTTTTTTCAAAGATGTCCAAAAGATCACTATGCGCGGTTGATGTATCGCGTGTCAACCTTTAGATCACGGCCGTGAATCGATGGTAATACACAGAACATGCCCCGCAGACATTCGCTTTGAAAGGACACATGTCCCCAAATAAATACACAAGGCTAATAAGGGGCACATGGCGCAAAAATGCGGGTTTGATGGGCAGCATGGTATATATGCACAGGCTTCCGACGTGTGGCTTTTATTGTGGGGGAGGGGGCCCCTTTACTAAAACTAATATACATAGAAAGGTGAACAACTGGCCATTGTTGGAAATCATGGAAAAATACACACACCTTATTTGACAAGATGCTGTGGGCACATTCGGGTTTCTCAACCGATTTTGTAAAACCTGGTTTTGATAAACGCAAATTGAATTCTCTGACATATTCATGCTTCATATGGCTCAAAATAGAGTGTTTTGGTCGCCACGAGCCCTCAAAGTGGAAAAGTCTTGAAGACGATATGACCGAGGGGAAATGACCGGGTGCGAAAAACCTTATGTACCAGTCACTTTAAGTACCCGACACTTTATGTACCACTTTGACATTTTTGTGTTTCCACCTATATTATATAGTTAATTGTATTCATTGTGTAGCACTGTCAATATGTGATAATTACCTGTGAAAACAACTTTGATTTAATCGATCAGCTTAAGTCCATCTAGAATGTTTTTAACATTTCTATGTGCATTTAAAATTTTTCCTTTTAATCATGACAATTTTCATTTAAATTTAGTAAAAAAAAAAACATTTCAAGTAACATAAAATATAACATTTTCATCAAATCAAAACAAAATGATCATCCAAAAATATCATATAGTGGTACATAAGGTGTCCAAAGTGGTACATAAAGTGCTGGTACATAAAGTGTCTGGTAAATAAAGTGACACATTCTAAATATTACCACCGATCATTTGATGAGACACTAGTTTCAACGCATATTTTATTGTACCGTCGTAATTTTCAACCATTGGTGGCAAAAGTGAAAAGAAAAACAAAAACCAAATACGTACATACGAAGATTTTATTCCAAAACGATCCGACATCAATGGACACGGTGATTTTTTTTCTTATCAACGCTTGTTTTCGAATCATTGACGCCATTTTGAGCGGGTAAGAACAAATAACGTCCAACCCGTCCCACTGCCGGGCGTACGGATAAAGTGAAGAACAACACAAATTCTAGGCGACTTATTGCGTAGTCTACAAAAAAAGTTTCCAGAATTAATGTTACCCCTTTCGAACTTCTCATGCTCTTACCTTCTGCGTGTAGGCCTACAATCCGCCATTTTGGTTATGAATTGTGTGACTTCCGCCTCAATGCGCATGCGCGGAATCTTCGCAGGCGTAAAGTGTGTGAAGAACGTTTTGGCATTGAAAAATATGTGTAAAAAATAGTGACCACACACGGGAAAAAATCACTGGATGATTTTTTTCGTTTTTATGATAAAATATTATAAAAAAGTCGATTTACAATATTTTTTCAAATCACTACATGGTTTCATGTAGTGATTTGTGAAAATGTAGTTAATTTATTGGTATGTTTACAAAGATATGTAGCGATATTGCAGCACAAACAAACCCACACACACTCACACAGACACACACACACACACACACACACGTGTTTATGGAGAAAAGTCACTACACCAACTTCTGACCGGAATATGGTTACAGTACCTTCCGATCAACGTAGACGTGTATAAATTCAACACTGCACTGAATAAGCATTAAATGTAACCATTGTGGGTGATTCGTCTTGAAAATGATCAATAGAAAGATTTTAATTTTCACCTGAATATCACTACATGGTCACGTGATAAATATTGCACACACACGAAAATCACTACCTGGACTTTAATAAGACACTCACAGGAAAATCACTACTTCTTGAATTACACACAGGGAAATCACTACTTCTTGTTTGATATGACACATACTACTAACAATGAGAATACTGACATGTCTAAACGCTTCATTCTTATCATATGTTGTGCATGCATTGAAGAAATTATCTCAGTTTTGCTCAGAAGATGAAGGAATCAAAGAATTGAAGATGAAATTCAACGACTTTGACAAAAACGGAGCTGACTTTTTTGCTCATGAAAGAAGAAAACTGTACAAAGTTTTACACGGTGCCACATTTTCTTCTCGGATAGATGTGCCAGTGACATGGCTGCTACTGCTTTTTTCCTAGTGATGAGCTATGAAAGGCTTGACTAATGTTGTTTCTTTTTGGACTCAACGGTGAATAAGCTGTGTTCCATAATGGTCCAACGTTATGGAAAGAATCTCACGCCTTTGAGCTTGCCTGATTTCTTGAATGAAGAGCTTTGGGTATTACGAAAGTCCAAAATACGTGATATGAAGCTTGAACATGACATAGAGTTCAAGAATGGGTCAACCCATGTGTGCGTAAGAGAAATGAATGTGAAAATAAGATAATTGTATCATGAGGAATGGACGTACATCGACTCATATTTTGATGGACACGTCTTCAAATTGCTGTATCGAAATAGGATAAGAAAATTGAATATTATGCGTTGCCGATGTGTTTGGTCATATTTAAAAAAAATAGTTATAACATACATATATATGCGTAACATTGTTTATTTTGTACTCACATCCTTGTTGAACACACGTGAAATATGTTGTACAAAATTCCTGTCTTTCGTAACTCTAGCAGCGATACACTGGAAACAACAGCCCGATCTTCGCTTGAACGTTATGTTGCATATACATGCACAGAAAAACACGACCTGAATCTTTTGAAAGCCGGATTTAATATGGTACTTGTTTCGTAAGTGTGCAAGTGTCGTAAGGCCACTGTTACGGATGGACGAAAAATCTTAGAAAATGACACAGCTGGTATAGTGTTGCATCATGATAACAAAGTCATATTGCTGATGCGCACAGTATTAGACAAACTCTACGCATATAATGTGCTGCCCTTCTTGGGACTTAAAGGAGAAAAATGAATCATAGCTGGTAAATATAAGTGTCAGATGTTGCTTTCTACTTACCGAGGAAGTGAAACAACCGATTGTAATTCAAGACGAAGCCCAAAGCGATGATGACTGTTAAAACTGATAAGTTTTTTCAATATGCCAATCGATTACCTGAGACACGAGCAAAAGACAGCCATGAAGAGAAGATTGAGGAAAGAAGCACATGAAATATTTTCTGCCTCGACTATTGGATCCTTTGTCATGTTCAAGGTTGGTGATAAATGCGATCACTTCAAGTACAAAGTAATCTTAAAATCACCTACAACAAAGTTCAATGTGTTTATTCACCATGTATTTGATTGTACTTTTTTCAAGGGTTATAATATCTACAGATTTTGAACAAACTGTTACACCTTAAACGAAGTTATCATCAGAGTAACAATGAACAAGCCGTTGTATCTTGATAAATCATCTGATATTGACAAGCTACCATTACCTGATCTTCTAAAGGACTACCTGGAGGACTGTTTCAGCCCAATCTAGGTTCTGATTTGTCTGATCGTCAATCAATAAATAACTAAAACCAAAATCATTGTGTGTGCAAGTGTTAATTTGACATATCTAGGACCGACATGCTTTGATACGACCTTTCACTAATACACTACATATCTTCATATTGGGCACTTTCGTTATGTGTCCACATCTTACTTTTGGAGTACAAGACGTCCAACACTACATTTGATATGATACACAACTATGTAGAACAAAGGATACAGATTTGAATTCGAACTCTAACGTCTAATTTTTAAACAATGATATCGGCTTTTTGTGAGTCTGGTCCTTGTTTGAGATTATTTTGTTTAAGGCATGTAGTGTCTCAGTGACACCACTGAACAAGATAGATCGGACGCTTGTTCAAAGCACATTTAGTATCATATATCTCAGTCAAGCAAGCCATCATCTAAGCATGAAGTGTCTCAATTGTACAAGATCTGACGTTCTATCAAATCACATTCATTGACTCATATATCTCAGTCAAGCGAGCACACCATCTTAGAATGGACAGGCTCGAAATATAATAATTGTAAAAAGAACCAACAGGCATGAAGTGTCTCAATTGAACAAATCGAATGAGAAGCTTCGGTTGCCGTTCGGTCCATTAATGTTTTTAGTTTTCTTTTTGAAGAGAGAAAGAGATTGTGTTTGCCGAAGTTCTGAAATTTTGATGTGACTTACACAAGAATCGAGCGTTTTTGTTTTTGTACTTGATAACGAAGCAGGCATTTCATAGGCAGGCATCCTAATGCTACTGTACATCACCCCACTATAGCACTAAGCTGGTCTAACGACACCTCCATACCTCTAGCTGTCCCTATTCCCTAAACTTGAACCCGACCCAAGCAATATCGGTCGCCGTTCGGTCTATCCGTTCATTTTTGAGAGAGAAAGAGAAGTGTCGTGCACAGTTTTTCTAATCAAAACAAGCTGTACCATGAACGCAAGTTTTGAAATTTTGATGTGACTTACACAAGAATCGAGCGTTTTTATTTACTAGGATAACGATGTAAGTTTGTCGTTAGTAGGCACCTTTAAGGCATACAGAATCGAGCGTTTTTGTTTTTGTACTTGAATAAAGAAGCAGGCATTTCATAGGCAGGAATACTAATGCTACTGTACATCACCCCACTATAGCACTAAGCTGGTCTAACGACACCTCCATACCTCTAGCTGTCCTTATTCCCTAAACTTGAACCCGACCCCAGCAATATCGGTCGCCGTTCGGTCTATCCGTTCATTTTTGAGAGAGAAAGAGAAGTGTCGTGCACAGTTTTTCTAATCGAAACAAGCTGTACCATGAACGCAAGTTTTGAAATTTTGATGTGACTTACACAAGAATTGAGCGTTTTTTTTTTAACTAGGATAACGATGCAAGTTTGTCGTTAGTAGGCACCTTTAAGGCATACAGAACTGGTATGTATACCCGATCTAGCAATCTTAGCGGACACAACAAGGCCAGATGTTGTCACTAGACGGAGAATCTTTTAATTTACCAAGCCTGTAACGTTTTGTGATAGCCAGAAACGGTTCCTAATGCTACTGTGCATCACCTCACTATAGCATTAAGCTGGTCTATCTACAACTCCATATTTCTAGCTGTCCTTATTCCCTAAATTTGAACCAGACCCTAGTAATATCGCTTGCCATTCGGTCCATTTTTGAAGAGAGAAAGAAAAGAGTCGTGCACAGCTGTTCAAATCCAAATTTGCTGTAAACTAAATGTTTTGAAATTTTGATGTGACTAACACAGGAGTCGAGCGTTGTTTTTGTACTAGGATAACGATGCAGGCTTGTCGTAAGTTGGCACCCTTAAGGCATACAGAGCTGGTATGTATACCCGATCTAGCAATTTTAGCGGACATAACAAGGCCAGATCCTGTCACTAGATGGCGAATCTCCTACTTTACCAAGCATGTAACGTTTCTTGATGGCCAGAAGCGGTTCTTCATGCTGCATCACTCACCCTACTATAGCATTAAGCTGGTCTAGCTGGTCTTACGACACATCCATAATGCTAGCTGTCCTTATTCCCTAAACTTCAACCCGACCCTTGAACATTTTACAAACACTAAATAAAAAAAAGCTAACGTGGAAAAGCCTTGAAATTCTAATGGTGAAAGCCGCCCGACTGAACAACTGAGCTTGTGCAGCTACTTTTATAGGCCTACAAAAAAATAACAAAACTCAATAACGTCACAAAACGTTTTGATTGGCTGATGGTTTTAAATTTTGTCTCGCCCAAAAGGACGAGTCTACACTGAAAGAAACCGACCAATCAGAATCGAGCATTTTTTCTTCAAGTTGTTAGTGATCACATGACCAATTGTGCAGCTGAAGAGAGCGGACGTGTTTCTCCCACATATATCGACTATAAAAATTAACTTATCGCATAATCATTCATATAGGAGAATACTCTTGTCTGATTTATTCATTAGGGCAGCGTACTTGGTATACAAACTGGCATAGAAAAATTGCGAACAGACGGGACATGATATAGACTTATCAAACATAAAAATTAGCAAAAAAACTTATCTCGGATATTGCTATTACTTGTCAATAAAAGATAACATTAAGCAATAGTGCCTTTTTACGTGCAGACGCCTCTTCTATGGGATGATATCATAATGAGAAACAATACGTGTAAATATGGACTAAATAAGAGTTTGTGTGATTTTGAATGGTGAAAACAAGTCTGTCTCTGTTCATTTAAAATGCACACACCACTTTGAACTTAGTCATTTGCATCTTGTCTCTGCTCTATCTGCCTGTAATGGAAAAAAATATAAGACTGAAAAACATTTCAAAGAGGGGTGGGGGTCCCAGTTAGGTGTCTGCGCAAAATGTTTTTTTGATTTTATTTATACTTTGTGGTAATATACCTACATGTATTAAGTTTAAAATAACTATGCAATGGACATTCACACAACATGTTGCTTTTTAAATTGTACTGAATACTTTTTTCATCACAGAGCAACAAAGTGGTCTAATCAAATTTACTGATTTTCAATGGACGAACTTCACCCAAAAGCTAAAACATTTTTTATTAGTTGAGATATTAACTTCCTGAGGCCGATATCATAATATACATGCTGCGGCGAGATAAGAATTACCACCTGACGTCGAAGTACATAATCTGATTTTCTCATAATCACACTCGCAGGCACTCAATGAAATCATGCATGGAAATATTATTAACATGGATTTAAATTAAACTATACTTATAAAATCTTCCAAGTTTGAACAAATATTTATATTTACCCACTTTCGTCCGTAAGTTATATCCAAGTAGAATTATAACTTCACTTCGAAACATTCATCATTTTTACACACCTATTGCGTTTAAAATTTTTTTTAACATTTCCGATTTTATTACTTTTTCAAATGTAAACACATTGGATTCCAATAAATAGAAATACATTATTAACACAGAGTATTTACATCAACATTACTCAAAATTAACACCCATATTTGAGTGAATATCGATGGTTTATTTTGTTGTATAATTTATTTCTAAACATGTACACAAACGTTGTGTGACACGCACTGAGACATTTAAGTTGTAATATTTGCACCTATCTTTGAAGAATTATTAAATTTACAAAAAGCGTTTATTTACACACATTTTTATGTATGTAACATTTTTTGCTGTGTTATTTTTATCCATTTGGATTTAATGCGATGTAAGTGTACGGATATTTCAGCTTTCTAAAAGTTAACATTTTCTGACCATCAATTTCTCTCATAATGAAATTTCATCGCCGGAATCATCATCCGACGGACTGATACGTCAAAAAATCAGCATGATAATGAATATTTTCTTCAATTTAGGAAAGTTCTCGGGTAGCCGACATTATTTTAATTTTTAGAAATACAGTATGAACGAAACACAGCGTAGTTCGTCTTTTTTATTTCCTTTTAATACCGAAAATTTACAAACATTTATTTTAACAAGGAAACTAATTATTAGCAATAATTAATAATTATAACATCTAAGGAATATAGCCGGTATGCAAAATAATTTTGCTTTTATCAGGATTATCAAGCATTAACAAGTATGTGATGCAATCAGCATGATCTCGGTGCCGCGACTATACTCGTCAATCGCCGTCCTGGGGAGTCCTGATTAAGCGCGTATAGTCAGATATCGACGCTACAGGGTTAGAAAATATAGCGCCTTTAGTCGCATTTCGGCCCCAAGGAGTTAAGGTGTTATTTTCAGCAGATATTGTAAACTAAATAAACATAAAAATGACAGCATATCAGTATACTCTGATTAATATTGGAAGAGTGGTACACTCTCAAACTGGGTAAAAGTTGGTGGGGTAAATATATATTCGAAGCAACACAACAAAAATTGTGCAGTTGTTAAGAAATGGCCTCAGATAGTCTATTACTATCTTATTTTTATTAAATACAGACTGGGTTGATAAATGTTAACAAAAAATTTTCCTCTTTATACATGTGTGCCATGGAACAATCATGGACCTTGAACATGACATGTAGTCAAACAAATTAACCCTAAAAGCTCAAAGTATTTAACAGGAGGTATTGCCTGAGGCAGTATATTTTGAGGAAAGCTATTGTTTAAATTAAGAGGTTTTGAAGGCAAGATTTGGTACTAGAAATAAGACTGAATTGTTTAGGACACAATTCAAACCTTTATCAAGAGGAAAATGTGAATCTATTCCAGGAGTTTCATTTCTCTTGCAGGTTACTACAGGAACTATGTTTATCAGTTTGCTACTATTGCAAAACCCATTTATGAGTTAGCAGAAAATGGTTAAAAGTTTGTTTTGGACAGACGAGTTTGAGAATGCTTTACAAATTGTAAAAACAGCAATAACTAATGCCCCCATTTTAACATTTCCTTCGGAAAATGATTACTTTCTTCTGGATGCGGACGCTTCCTTGGTGGGCCAAGGCGGGGTATTATCAAAAGTTGTAATTGGTAAGGATCAGGTCATTGGCTATTTTAGCAAATGCTTCGCAAATACAGAACGGCGATATTGTGTTGCCTGAAGAGAACTGTTAGCTGTAATCAATTCAATAAACATTTTCACCATTACATTTATGGTCGATGTTATTAATAACGCCGCCCCGTAAACCATCTTTTTGTTGATGATTAACGTACTGTTTTGTAGCTGATTTTAGAATTTTGTCCAGTGAAAAATCTATTTGGTGCACTAGAAATGTGTATCAACAGAGTACAATTCAGTTTCTTGATTATCATTCAATAATTCAGATTAGAGGCTGGTTTTATGTTGCCTATTTAGGACAAAGTTATAACTTGGGTCTTATATGTTTCACGACTACAGTAAACCTCGCTTATAAGGAACAGCTGGGGACTTCTAAAAATTGTTCCTTATAACCGAGGTTCCCTATATCCGTATAGCGGACTAATTCCTTGTAACGGATGTTTGTATAACGAACACAATTTGTACAGCGAACACTATTTCACTGACGTTTGAAAAGGGCTCAGGGTCGACCATGAATCTTTATGTGAGAAAGTCTAGTACCGGTCCTTTCCTACAGAGATTGAAATAGTGTTGAAACACGGCGTTTAAACATAAACTAAGCCAAAATCGGTAAGAATGACGTAATTTGTGTTTATTTTTTGTCGGCTATTTCTATCTTTTGTTTTAGGAGAGCATTACATTATGGTTATAAGATATGTTGCAGCCCTTACCTTGCTCGACTGCATTTTATGTGAATAGGCATCAATACTAATATAAAATAAATGTTCAAATAATTAATACAAAATGTTAAATTAGCCTACCAATACAAATCAAGTAGGGTGTTTATGACATACAGTGCATTACGACTAGACAACGGCGCCATACAAACGGACTAAAATGTAAATTAAATCTATAGTTTTGCTATTGTCCATTTTAGCACCTGCTATAATTTTTACAATTGAAAATTGGCTAAACTGGACTGTTTGTCATTGTTAATCACGCGTAATTAACACATTCATTTAGGATAGTATGACATGACCGTGTCCACGACTGATTTTCGTTCACTATTGTTAACATGAAATACCTAATACATGTAGCTCTCAAACATAATCTCGAGTAAATATAAGTTAATTATGATATTATTTATTTTCTTTTTATCATATCCGTGAAATAACAAACTAACACCATAGAAATGAAATAATATTTGTTTATTCATGTGCATAAAAGCGCGTGCAAGTGCCGACGTTACTCTGACGTCATCAGCGATTCTCCTGTTTATTTCCAGTTTTCAATAATTTTTATTTATGTCTGTTCGCTATAACCGAGGTGTTTTCTATTGAATTTCGAACTTTGGGACTAGAAAAAGTGTTCCTTATAACCGAGTTCCCTATAACCGAGGATTTTTACATTGAACAAAGAAGGAATTAGATCGGGGAATTGAAAACTGTTCCCTATAACCGAGTGTTGCTTATATCCGAGTTCCTTATAAGTGAGGTTTACTGTAATTCGTTTTAGCTTACCTTAACCAAAGGCTCACGGTGAGCGTTTGTGAACACAAGATGTCCGTCGTCCGTCGTCTGTCCGTCCGTCAACATTTTCCTTCAAACAGTATCACCTCTGAAACCACTAGGCCGAATTTCAAGAAACTTCACAGGCATAATCCTTGTGTTAACTTCTACCAAAGTTGTTTAAATGATGTTGTTGTAAGCAGTTTATTCTTAAAGAAAATGGCTGATCATAGAGGCAGCCATTTTGGTGTTTATGACGTCATTTAAACACTGTTGAATTCTTTTTTTTTTTAGGAAATAACCTTTAAAATTGATTAATTCTCATATATTTATTGAGTGTAAGGTGTAAAACATAATAATTTCTTTCATTATAACTGGAAAAAGTTGATAAATTATTAATAGTTTAGAAATGGAATTCTCATTTATTTTATAGCTCTTATTAAAAGAGTTTCAACAGAGTGACGGGCCGTGGATATAATGCAATTGGCCACTGAATGAATAGGACTGATGAGGTATGTGCAAATTGTATATGAGTTGCATTCTTTGCTTCAAAAGGATCTTTTTATGATTTTCATTATATTTATAAGTTGTGAAAAAGTAATAACTGAATATAACTGAAGGATTATGCAATAATAAGTCAGAGGGATATTGTTACTTTTACTGCTTGTTGATGCAGTTAATAGATATAACTTTTTTAAGAGTTGTTTTGAAATATATGCTGTAAAAAGTTGGCCAACAGAGTGCTTGTAACTGAAGGAATAGGTGCAATAATCTCTTCTTTAGGCCCTTTCCAGAGACACATTTTTTATCCGCCTTTGAGGTAAGATATAATATACCCATGTCTCATTCCCCATGAAACGTCATGAAACTTTTAATCTGCATTTTTATAGAGTTTTAGAGTTTACATATTGGGCTTTTACTCTTTGATCAAAAGGCAGAATTCCCATCTGCACATGCTTTCGATATATCAAGTGTTTAGTGTTCAATATATGATAGTGTTTGAATTCCTCTCATATTATAGGAAAATTCAGTGTTCTTAATGATCATAAAATACCAGTTAATATAACAACACTTTGACAAAGGATGGAGAGATATTTTGCAGCCTCCACATGGCAAAGACAACTGCCTTGGGGTCACATTGCATTCAAGATGTATTGTTGATATAGTCCATTTTAATCGACCTGGCGGGGCGTGGTTTCGCGACGGTCCGCTGCAATATTGTGCAGGATATGTAGTTTATTCGGCAACCTACTTTTTTATTCACTGACCATCTACCTTACATCGTAACCGTTCGTGTCGTACGCAAATAATGGTAATCTCAAAAATCAAGCAAAATAGGTATCGGAGTCCTTGAACAGTGCGCAGTTATAATCAATGAGTTGATGAATAGAAACAAAATGAAAACAAATAACACTTCAAAAACTGAATTTATCATGTCTCGTAGCAGACCCCAATTGAACAAATATTTCACAAATGGGTTTAACATTGCGGGCGATGATATCAAACGTGCAAGTATAATTAGATAGCTCGGTGCATTTCTTGACAAAACACTGAACTTTAAAGATCATATAAATCGCAAATGTCATACAGCCATGTTGAATTACCTACGAATTAAGAACATCCGTAAATATTTCACAAAATCAGCCACTGAAATTTTAGTTTGGTCTCTAGTTATTTCACATCCGGATTACTGCAATGTCATACTGTATGGTGTAGCTAACGGTGAGGTGCGTATGATGCAACGTATTCAAAACATGTGCACAAAACTTGTCCATAACCGAACATTTGACAGTTCTAAACAGGCATTGTATGACCTACATTGGTTGCCGGTGAAAGCAAGGATTGAGTTCAATGTATTTAACAGAATAGCTTAGACAGTATACTCATATTACATAAGGTTTGAGATAGTCCGGAAATTCTGAATGTCGTTATGTTGTTCCATACAACAAGTGCAAAACATTCAATGATAGAAGTTTCTGTACTATTGGTCCAAAACTGTGGAATGAAACGAATTTTTGTATAAGGTTTAACATTTTAACATTTATATTTTTAATGTTTGTTTAATTAAACGTAATTATTTGTGCAGGCTCTATTGGTAAGGTTGTGTGTTGACTTTTTTTCTAATAATCTGTAATAACACCATTAAAGAGAGAGTTTGAACATCTATATGCAGCCCATCTGTGCATACCATGTAAGGCCTTAAGCACTGGCATTCGCAATAGAGGTAAAATAACCTCAGGTGTGGAAGGTTGCGGTCATGACTTTTTGTTTAAATGAGGCTGTTATGATTGTTAATATCATTATTGTCGTTTCTAAAACTCTTATGTTTCATTTCGGTAAGGGTTTTCATGATGCTGCTTGCAATTTTACAACTGTGTGATTGTAGGCTTATAAATGACACAGATTAATAATGCCCTCATGTGAATGATATAAGGTGAGAACAAGTCTTTAGGTAATGGCAAGAATGTCTAAACCTCTAATATTTTCTTTCGGTAAGGGGTGTGGATGATATTGCCTAGAGTCCATACATACAACATAATGGGTATTAATGTATTGTTTAATGGTTTATATATGACTAATTATAGATAATGTTGCTCTCAATGTATGTATACAGCAAGCAATATCAAGGTAAAAGGTTGTAAAACCATACTTCTTATAGGCGTTCAGTGATATATGTATGAACGAAAGAAACATAATCACTGAGATATATAATGTCTGTATAGCTTTTAGAAATGTGTAAATATTTGTGTATTTCTGTTTATATATGTTTCTGTATATATGTATGTGCTATGGTTTGTGTATGTAATCTTCATTATTGGAGGATAATAAATAATAATAATAATAATAATAGTTTCAAAGTAATTCTGCTGTTCTGCCATTCTGCTAAGGTTATTCTGCTTTTCTGCTATTTTGCCATTCTGCTGGAGTTATTCTGCTTTTCTGCCATTCTGCCATTCTCCTGAAGTTATTCTGCTATTCTGCCATTCTGCTGGAGCTATTCTGCTATTCTGCCATTCTGCTGGAGTTATTCTGCTTTTCTGCTATTCTACCATTCTGCTGGAGTTATTCTGCTATTCAGCTATTCTGCCATTCTGCTAGAGCTATTCTGCCATTCTGCTAAAGTTATTCTACTATTCTGCTATTCTACCATTCTGTTGGAGCTATTCTGCTATCCTGCCATTCTGCAGGAGTTAATTTGCTATTCTGCTATTTTGCCTTTCTGCTGAAGTTATTCTGCTATTCTGCTATTCTGCCATTCTGCTGGAGTCATTCTGCTTTATTGCAATTCTGCTGCAGTTATTCTGCTATTCGGCCTTTCTGCTGGAGCTGTTCTGCTATTCTGCCATTCTGCTGGAGTTATTCTGCTATTCTGCTATTCTATCAATCTGCTGGAGTTTTCCTGCTATTCTGATATTCTGCAATTCTGCTGCTGTTTTTCGGCTATTTAGCCATTCTGCTGGAGCTATTCTGTCATTTTGCCGGAGTTATTCAGCTATTCTGCTATTCTGCTTGAGTAATTCTGCTATTCTGCCAATTTGCTGGAGTTATTCTGCTATTCTGCCATTCTGCTGGAGCTATTCTGCCATTCTGCTGGAGTAATCCTGCCATATTGATATTGTGCTATTCTGCTATTCTGCCATTCTGATGGAGTTATTCTGCTCTTTTGCTATTCTTCTGGAGATATTCTGCTAGTCCGTCAACATTTTTCTTAAAACAGTATAACCTCTGAAACCACTAGACCGAATTTCAAGAAACTTCACAGGAATAATCCTTGTGTGAACTTCTACCAAAGTTGTTTAAATGATGTTGTTGCAAGCAGAACTCTGGTTGCTAAGGCAACCCAAAATTTAAAGATTGAGGAAAGTCTTACAATAAGTTGATTTTATATGAAAGCCATCTTCAATCCGTTCATAACGCTGAAAGAATTCTGCCTTTCTGCTGGAGTTATTCTGCTATTCTGCCATTCTGCTGGAGCTATTCTGCCATTCTGCTTGGGTTATTCTGCTATTCTGATATTGTGCTATTCTGCTATTCTGCCATTCTGATGGAGTTATTCTGCTATTTTGCTATTCTGCTGGAGATATTCTGCTATTCTGCAATTCTGTCATTCTACTGGAGTTATTCTGCTATTCTGCCATTCAGCTGGAGTTAGTCTTTTATTCTGATAATCTGTCATTCTGCTGGAGTTATTGTGCTATTTTGCTATTCTGCCATTCTGCTGAAGTTATTCTGCTATTCTGCTAGAGAGTATTCTGCTATTCTGACATTTTGCTGGAGTTATTCTGCTATTCTGCTGGAGCTAAAATATTTAGAATATAAAATGAATTTTAACTGTTAAAGACTCTGCGTTGTTGCACAAAAAATTGGTATGTGGAGATAATGGTTGTTCTTTCCTGTTCAAACACACATATTGTCCCTATAGATTGTATGTTATTAACATTTGATACAGTGGCGCCTGCGTGTTTGTTCCCCGTGTTTGCGGGATAACGCGAGCAACTCGCGTGTTGAAGGCAAAAAAGTGAAACGGTTGCAAGGGTTAGAAACGCGTGCATAAACGAGAAATAGTTATTGCGCATGCTCATCGTGCAGCGTGCGCTGCCGCGCAAATAAATGTTCCCGGGCGCATGCCCAGCGTGCCAAACCGAAAAGGGTTTTAAATGCGCATGCCCAGCGTGCAAAACCGAGCGGTTAAATGCGCATCCCTCAGCGTGCAAGGGATTTGAGTGTTTTAAAAAGTATATTGGATTCATCGTCTTACGGTTCAAAGTTTGAAAGATAATTTCTTTCAAATTTTATTTTTGATTTGAAAATTTAACTTTTGATCATTTCCGTAAAGAATTTTTTGTAAACAGTATACCCGGAAAGTAGTGAAAGACAGGATCTAGTAGATGTTGTCTACATCATAAAAGAGGGCAGTTCCACTGCATATTAAAGGGGGCGACACTGAGATAATTTGGATTCGCCTTCCATCAGTAAGTGTTGAAAGTTCTAATAGTTACCCCTTGATTTTATTGATCACTAAGTACTGGTTGATAGACACAAATGTATTATATACTTCACTGATCTCTCATAATTTCGCGAAATTTGAAAGATTTTTAATACTTGTAGCGCGCAAATGTAATTACAATCAAACTGACTAACATGGTGACTTCCCTTTAATAACTTAACACCATTTGCTGTCAGCGAAGGTGTTGTCATCAGTTGTTGAAAATATGAAATATTCGTGTTGGTTTTACTAGTTCTACGGTAGGTACTGTACCTCATTTACTTTTTAAATGTATGTAATTCCATTTTCATGATGCTAAGCCTCCTAATAGTAATACCAGTGCTAACAGGAGCGTAATATTAAACTCTAAAGTGCCAAGGGAAGCTATTTTACAGAACTTCACCCCAGTAGAGCCACACAGTAATTAACAGATCATACATAAATCATATATCGCCTGTAAATTCATATATCTACACATCTTTAATTCAATATTTCGGTAAGTAAAATTGTTTACAGGGCTCAAGATAAGATGTGTATTAGCGTAAATTACGCTTTAAAAATAATGCATACACGCTGCATGTCTGATAATTTTTAAGCATAAAACTAGCATCATATGAAATAACAGAAACGCCGCAATGACTTTTTATTGGCGTAAACAAATCTGAATCGTCGGGATGTTTTAAATGTAACAGAGCACCAGTCGGCATCAATTCTCCCACTTTGAACATACACACGCATTGAATGGTACTCTATCAACCTAGGTTAAACTATTTTTAACACTCAATATCTGTGTAATCAAAAAGTTGGGATTTTAAAATTGATGGTACGGTAATGTATTTTAAAGCGGTGTCGATTTAAAATATCAATTTCCGTGCGGAATAAACAAAAATGTCTATTTCTAAGAATGTATAAAAAAGTGAACAAACACTCTATGCATTCTTTAAACAACAAAACTGATCCCCAAAACATAGCAAAAGGGTATATTGAATATTCTATTTTATTCCGGTAGCGAGTGTGAAGCCAAAACCACCCAAAGGGGAAAAGAGAAGAAAATTAACTTAAATGATGAATTGAAACAAACTGCAAACAAATGCATGGCGTTAAAACCCAATAAATATATTATAAAACTGATTTCTGTTTTTTTCACATTTAAAAATTTTCAAGAGTAAAATTACTTGTAGTCATTTCAGATTTTACCTTTTTAACTCATTCCAAAAGATATGTTGAGTAAATACTCATTGGCCAAAAAATTATCTGGAGCCCTGGTTTAGAAAAAAGTCACAGTCAAATCAGCACCTTAAACGCACACTAGGGTTTATTTTTGATTACACCAGCACATAAATTTGTGAAGTTTCAACTTCGAACGCTGCGAATTTTGCCTTTGGGACATGTTTCAATGAATTTACAAGTGACGTACTTTAGGGTTATAATATACCCCCAAAAAAAGCAACAATTCATTCTCTGCCTTTCTTTCAGTTCACCGGGAAGCAATTTTGATGTTGCCCGGGTACTTTTCCATCATTTATTTAAGTTTAACAAAGCCTGATGAAATTGAATGACCATGTTGTAAACCAGTCAATCATGACCTTCACCTCGAAAAAAAAGGGGAGAAGAATTTCGCTATTATTAGTTGAATAAGTTATATTTTGACATATTTAAAGCATTTGAAACTGTTAAACATGTGTATGGGGTTTTAAAATACAGATATGCAATGCAGTTTATTTTACAAACACATCAAGGGGGTATTGCCCATATCCTTTCCGCAGCCAAACGAAATAAAACATATTAGCGTCTGATGACCCAAATCACTTCCATAGAATCAACATTTATTACCAAAATTAATTTTGAAAATATTTCTGAAATGTCTAGGTCGGCAGTTCTAAAATAGGGTTTATAATCTTACACCCAAAGGGCATAATACTGACACTCCCCGACAACATAAAAAACCCAGCCTTTGAGCGATTTGATGAAGTTCCAGAATTACAGTGTCCCCTTTGGGTTCGTGACAGACCCATTGGGTTTTTTTTATTATTTGAGCTCAAATATCTTTTTGTAGATGAAAAGCTGACATGCTGTACAAAGCCAGTAGTCTCAGTTTCAGTTTGTTAGAAAGTGCTAAAAATTTGAAAATTGACTCCCAAAAAGCAAAAAAAAACAAAAACAAAAAAACAGAAGTCCATGAAGCGCCAACGGGTGACCCCTGCGCGTGACCCCTGACTATCTACGAATCAAATAGGGCTTTCGTTTTCAAGTTTAGCATTTCACTTTCATTTTTTTTTTCTTCCGGAAAAGCTTAAGGTGGTGACTCATTTCTGTTGTCAAAAACATATATGCCTGGTGAGATGCATAAAAAAGTGCTGGCCGCCTAAGGTTACAAAAAAGTATCTCAATATTTCCTAGGATCACATCAAATTGACTAGCCCGGATCTCTACACTAGACCAAATTTCCGGTATTGTAATCATGGTAAAAGGACTTGAATATTAAAACAGGGAGAAATTATGTAGACGGCTGTGTAGCTCAGTCAGTAGAGCAGCAAACATATTACAGGCCCCCGGTTTGAGTCCCGGTCTGGCGGCACATTTTTCTCACCCTTTGATTTTTGGGCGTCCAGCTTTGACGGTGAGGGTATTACACTGGCTAGTCTCCTATGCCTGTAATTTGGGCTTATATATACTTAAGTACCTATAACTGAAAAAAAATCCAGGACAAATTTCAAAATGGTGGGGAAATAATCAGGGTATAGGATTTGAATATTAAAACAGGGAGAAAGTGTGTAGTGGCCGGGTAGCTCATTGGTAGAGAAATCTGAAGGGTATTCCAGGCTCTGGGTTTGAATCCCGGTCGCCGGGCACTTATTTCTAATCCTTTGACATGTATCAATAACCATATTTAAAGTAATTGCTGTACTAGTAAATTTTATGACAAATTGTCATAGAATTGTCTTTAAACGGTTGTTTTTGTAAATTTTTTTCACTATAACATTAGCTCTCGCTCAGGTTTAAAGTATATTTAAAATATGAAATTTTATCTGAAGAAAAGTCAAATTGAATAAAGAGAAAAAAGTCTCTCATGAAAAGGAATGAAAAATTCTGTTTTAAAGCCTAATACTTGATTACAGACTGATAATAAAATCTATAACTCAGTGTAAGTTCTGTAACTCCCTTTTATTGTCATGAGTAAAGTAGATTTGTTTTGACTGAATATTAACATTTTGGTATTGACTAAAAAGGTTGTTATCAGCTTAGTAGGTTAAATGTATATTTGATGCATTTTTGTTATTGTTTTTTTTTTGTTACAGATGTTTTGCCATTCCACATCTGAAACCCCGAAGGTCTGGCAGCAAAATAAAGATAAATTCAAATAGATCTTGTGCTGTGTCTCACATCTGACATCATACCCAGAAAAGGTATAATCATATCTTTGTTACTATTGCTTATCATCTTATATCTTACTGTAACTTCACATAAGCATTGTCCAGCATACAACCCAAAATAAAGTATGTGCAGGACAGGGGCCAATTTTACAAAGGACAAGGTCACCAAGGTGTTATACTTAGGGTTTTTTTTAAGGTAAAGTTTTGGGGAACCTTTTTTTCTGTCAATCTTTGTAACTATTGCTTATATCTTACTGTAACTTCACATAATCATTGTCCAACATACAAGCAAAGTATGTGCCGATGTTTGGCCCATTATACATAAGGTCAAGGTCACCAAGGTGTTATACTTAGGTTATTTTTAAAGGGTTTAAATGTTTTGACAGTCTTTGTTTTTCTGTCATATCTTTGTTACTGTTACTTATATCTTACGTAACTCATCACATAACATATAGCATAGCACACAGCATACAAACAGCTCTGCCCCTTTTACCCAAAGTCAAGGTCACCAAGGTGTTAATTATTTTTAAGGTTAAAGGTTTTCGGCAACTTTTTGTATTTTCTGTCATATCTTTGTTACTGTTACTTATATCTTTCTGTAATTTCACATTAACAATTTTCCAGCATACAAAAAAAGACTGTGCAGGGGCTGGTCCCATTATACCCCAAAGGGCAAGGTCAAAAAGTTTTTATACAGGGAAATTTTTTTCATGTTTTTTTTTACAAAAGCTTCGTTTAAGATATATCTTTAGTTGCTTGAAATTAAAAATATTTCTTTATTATTATCATCTGCATGTGTAGTTAATTCTTCATAGCTCGATTGTATTTTTTACAGAATTAAAGCCCCTTTCATACTTAAGATTTTTGGCAATCTTCGCTCTGTGGATATAACTTTACTTCGACATAAGATAAAGATTTGAAACTTAAGATGTATTTTATCATCATCATCTACATGTTTGGTAACAAACCCCATAACTCTGATTTGTATTTTTTACCAAATTATGCCCCTTTCATACTTTAATTTTTGACAAATTTGTTTTCTGGTCATAACTTGGGTACTTATAAATAATGACTTGAAACTCAAAATAATCTTTACCATCGTCATGTGCATGTCTGGTAACAATCCAAATAAGTCTTTTTTGTGTTCTTGACAGAGTTATGCCCCTTAGTGTATCTTCCTTTTATAGTACAGGTCTCTTATTGAGAATATAAATTTTATTTTACTGTCAAATCGCTGAATAGTGGAGCGCGCTGACTTACGGACAGCTCTTATTTAAAATTCTATTTTAAATGTAATACTTTGTCACAAGGAAGATCAATTAGGTCCCAAATTTTGCTTCAGTTGAGCACTAAGGCCCACTTGGGCCTCTTGTTTTCTGAAGTCTTATTATAAAAAATTACTAATGATTTTCCAGTCAAAAGTCCCAAACTGTGATCTTTCAGTGCAGACCTCGGCAAAAACATTGACTGTATATCCTGCAAATTAAGCAATAAGTGTAAAATTAACAGGACTCCTTTTAATAGTTTAATGTTTTTCTGCTGTGTTTAAAAGTTTTTACACAACTCAAATAAGTCATTAACTTAAAGAAATAATAAAGTAACTGACAGCCATATATTCAGAGTTGAAATCGTTTGGAACTGAGGATTTTTTTTTCGGACATTAACCACAATATATGTTAGAAACGTCTTTGAATTATTTTGAAATTTATTTTATGCTATCCCGGACATAGATTTTACAACACTAAAGCAAATATACGTGAATGTTCAGTTTTGGAAATAGTCAACTCATTAAAACAACTAAGCAAATGTGACTGAGGCCATTTAGGTTTCGGGATTACAACAATTTAAAAAATAACTATCGGTAAATTTCATTACGTTTAGTCACCCAATGGATATCTAAAAAAAAAATGGCATGTAACAAATGACTTTCATTTTCTTTAAATATGCTGGTTTTCCTGTGTTCTAAATATAGTTTTAACCTTCAAACCCGCTAAATTTCTAAAATGGACTATCTGTCATAAAGTTTGGGGAGTGTCAATTAAATTTTTAGAAGGGGTGTTTTACTCAAAATTTACTGACCGAATAGCAAACAAATGCAGACCATGATCGCCCGCACATTTTGGCCTGCACTGGTCGCAAAGGCAGAATAACTTGCCGCCAAAAAGTACATCATTTTGCTAAGGCGTAGCCAGGGGTGGTTCGACTGGTACGGCCACGTTGAACTTTTTGCCGGCTAAGTTTTTAGCCCACCATCATCAGATGGTGGGCTATTCAAATCACTTTGCGTCCGTGGTCCGTCGTCCTTCCGTCCGTCCGTCCGTCCTTCCGTCCGTTAACAATTTCTCGTTATCGCATCTCCTCAGAAACAACCGGGGGAATTTGGACCAAACTTTGTCAGAATGATGTATTGGTAAACCCAGTGTGCCCCCTGAAAATCAGACTGGTTCAACAATTTTTTATTGAGTTATGGCCCTTTTTTTATTTCTATAATTTACATAGATTTATATAGGGAAAAACTTTTAAAAACTTTTTGTCCAAAACCACAGAGCATAAGGCTTTGATATTTGGTATGAAGCATCATCAGTGGTCCCTACCAAGATGATTCAAATTATTTCCTTGGGTCTAATAAGGCCCCGCCCCGGGGCTCACATGTTTATATAGACTTATATAGGGAAAAACTTTGAAAAACCTCTTGTTCAAAAACCCCAGGGCCTAGGGCTTTTATATTTGTATATGACACATCTAGTGGTCTTCTACTAAGATTGTTCAAATTATCCCCCTAGGGTCAAATATGGCCCCGCCCCGGTGGTCACATGGTTTACATAGACTTATATAGGGAAAAACTTTGAAAATTTTTCTTTTCCAAAACCACAAAGCCTAGGGCTTTGGCATTTGAAATGTAGCATCATCTATGGTTTCTCTACCAAGTTTGTTCAAATTATCCCCCTAGGGTCAAAAAGGCCCCGCCCTGGGGGTCACATGGTTCATATAGACTTGTATAGGGAAAAGATTTTAAAATCTTCTTGTCAATAACCTACAACATTCAGATTTGGACCACATGTCGAGGGGTCAGAGCGAAAATAGTCTAAGTGTATATAAAATAGAAGGAGATAGGACTAGTTTCGCTCTGAGCCCTCGATGTATGGTTTTGAGTGGCAAGATGAACCTTGACATGAGTTGACCTTGATTTTGACCTAGTGACCTACTTTCACATTTCTGTACCTACAGCCTTCAAATTTGGACCACATGCAAAGTTTTGTGCACTTAAAAAAACTTTGACCTTGACATTGACCTAGTGACCTACTTTTACATTTTGAAGGTACAGGCTTCAAATTTGGACCACAATGCATAGTTCGTGTTTCCCAAATGGAATTTGACCTTGATTTGACCTACTGACCTACTTTCACATTTCCAAACTACAGCCTTCAAATTTGGACCACATGCATAGTTTTTTTGTACCGAAACAAACTTTGACCTTTTCATTGACCTAGTGACCTACTTTTACATTTTTGAAGGTACAGGCTTCTAATTGGAACACATGCATAGTTCTGTGTTTCCGAAATAAAATTTGACCTTGATTTTGACCTAGTGACCTACTTCACATTCTTGAGCTACAAACCTTCAAATTTGGGCCACTTGCAAGTTTTTGTGTACCGAAAAGAAGTTTGACCTTAAATTGACCTAGTGACCTACTTTCACATTCTGTAGCTACAGGCTTCAAATTTAGACCACATGCATAGGATTGTGTACCGAAACAAACTTTGACCTTGACATTGACCTATTGACCTACTTTCACATTTTTGAAGGTACAGGCTTTAAATTTGGACCACATGCAAAAAATTTGTGTTCTGAAGTGTAACTTGACCTTGATTTTGACCTAGTGACCTACTTTCATATTTCGTCCTTGAAATTGATCTAGTGACCTACTTTCACATTTCTCAAGCTACAGCTTTCGAATTTGGACCGCATGCACAGTGTTGTGTACGGAAATGAAATTTGACCTTGAGCTAGTCAGTAAGTCTTGAAATTTGAAACACTCAAAAATGGCACATTGGTGGGCGCCAAGATCACTCTGTGATCTCTTGTTACTGATAAGATAAAGATACGTTTTCATGCCAATTGTACATTTATGTGTAATTACAATTTGCCACTTTTTATTTATATGTAATATGTCAGACAGTCGGTACACATTTCGGAAAGAAATCCAAAATATCTTAAGATTTCTGTAAGTTTACGAAGCTGTAACTCGAACTCCAAAATGACAAGTGTGCATTATTAGCTCCGCTATTCAAATAATAGTATACAATTATAAGGGACAAAAAATTTTTTTTTCTGAAAGTTCAAGGCTTACGCCTTTGATATTTGGTATGTAGCATTTCCTAGGGGATCAAATTATGCACCTGGTTGAAAAGAGGACACACATTGGGGTCACTTGTTACGTGAGTTATATAGGAATAGATACTTCAAAAATTATCAGATCATATTTCCTACACTGTTTAATTATAATTACCTGATGACCCCGAGCTATAAGGGGGTCACTTGACTGTGACCTTGACTTACTGACCTACTTCCTTGTTTTCTAAGATGCAGCCTTGAAATTTGGATGACATGTACAGTTTTGCACACTGATCATAAAACTGACTTTCAGTGACCATGAATGTGACTTACTGACCTACTTTCTAATTCTTTAGCATCAGTTTGCCATTTTAAACATGTGGCTCATATTACTTAGGTGAGCGATCCAGAGTCATATGACCATGTTGTTTTGTAAAAAGATATTTAAATAATTCGTCCTGTAACTGATTCTATTTTCTCGTCTAAGTTTGTATTCTACGTTATTTATTTTTCTATTACTCATTTCCAGGGGCAGGTCATACAAATACAATGTTTACGACATTATTGTTCTTTTTACAGGTCATGTAAACGTAACAAAAAGTCATGCGAATGGACATCAAAATGTTGACACAGATCGGTATTTGAGACTTAAATCTTCAGGATACAACTTCATAAAACTGGCGGATAAATCAAACTGCGAAGTTCTTTCGATTGGCGAGTAAAACAGTTGTGTATCTTCGTAGGAACGATGATACAATATTTACGTATGCATTCAAATGATGCTGTTCAAGGTAACAAGAAGAAGATAACATTTGGCAGTGTGAGAAAGGAAATTTACTTCTGCATGACGAGAAAATGATGTTTGCATGCATATTTTATCGGAGGCAGCTGCAGAACCACCTACAGGAAACTCTTTTTGATATTATGTTGTGATAGACTGTTTGACGGTTTTCGGCCCGCTTTGGCGAGACGGTATTACGATAGTTTTATACGAAAATCTGCGATTAAGTCCGGAAATCTCGCTTGTGGAGAGAAGAAACTCGATTATGATGTTCCCGCTAAAGAAAAAAATCTTGCGTCGAACCAGAGCTGTGTGAATACATCTCCGAAAAGAAAGTCACTGCGTCGGGCTAGCTGCAGTTTTTTACCATCATCTGAAGATAGTATCTTTCAGGAATAAAGTCTTTTCGCTGGACCAGCTACTCTGCCTAACTGTGACCTCTTTTTCTCTGTCTCTCCTTCCGGTGGTGCTCAAACTCCGGAGCTCTCGATCCATAGGCGGACGCCCTACGACTGAGCTATCATGGCACACGATTCCGTTAACAGTGTTTTGATTGTGTCTAATTGTAGAGCGATGTTTAAAAATGTTAAAATAATTATTTACGACGTTAAGTCAGCAACGGCCGCGTACTAGCGTTTTTATAAAGCTAAGCTTGTTTACATTAAATTCATTAACAATTAATGTGCGAAGCCACTGCTGCAGACGACAATTTATATTGGAAGCGAGGCAAGAACAGACGAATACAATACATATCACTTCGCGCTAAGGTAACCACAGAGACAGTTTGCTGAGGTATTGACTCACTAAATACTCTATATGAAATAGGGGGACTTTGAGCTGCTGCAGCGCGCACTGAACAATGCACACACCGCGGGCCATTTGAAAGGTCTGTGACTTAGTTACTTTTTCTTGAAGAATGTTGTCAGTGCAGTATACAAATTTATTGAAAGAATGACTTACTTTCCCTGACAAGTTCTGTTGTTTTTTTTTTACGACGAAAATGCTACCAACATATCAAGGATACCTGTTAAATAATTTGAGCCAAAAAGAGTGCATCACAAGAAAGGAATGTATTTCTACAGAGCCAAAACTGCGAACTATTAGAATCCGTTATTTCGGCCTTAATTTGTTCGAAAATTGTAGTAGGTTGACAGTTTTCATACTTCAACAGTGTTTCTGTTATGTGATGACGGACAGTTATCCAAACCAGTGTTCATTTATTTTGTACCTGTACAAACTTGTTCTCCGCAAGTAACTGCCAACTTCCCCACATGAATCAGACGTGGAGGACAATGATTTCAGGTACAGTGTCTTTTATCAAATCGTCACATAGAACATACGCCTCGCCCGGGAATCGAACTCACGACCCTGCGGTTCGTAGATCGGCGCATTCATTAAGCTTAGCGGGCGGACTGAAACAAGTACTAAATAACCCTGGATTCTACAAATGGTTTGATTGTTGCAGCTATTTTTTTATCCACTGAATGACAGATATTACTGCACAAGACCAATTATTGCTTGGTTTTTAGCTCACCTGTCACAAAGTGACAAGGTGAGCTTTTGTGATCACCCTTCGTCCGTCGTCAGTCCGTGCGTCCGTGCGTGCGTCAACAATTTCTTATCTGCACGATAGAGGTTTCATTAATGATTTTATTTTAACCAAACTTGCACATAACTTGAATCACCATAAGATCTTGATTCCTTTCTTGAACTGGCCAAATCCTGTTATGAGTTCAGAGTTATGGCCCCTGAAATGGACCAGAATTAGCTTTTTTGACCTTGTCTGCACAATAGCAGCTTCATTTATGATTTGAATTTAATCAAACTTGCACACAACTTTTATCACCATAAGGTCTTAGTTCCTTTCTTGAACCGGCCAAACTGCATTATGGGTTCCAGAGTGATGGCCCCTGAAAGAGCCAGAATTAGCTTTTTTGACCCTGTCTGCACAATAGCAGCTTCATTTATGATTTGAATTTAATCAAGCTTGCACACAACTTGTGTCACCATAAGATCTCGGTTTCTTTTTTGAACTGGCCAGATCCCATCTTGAGTTCGAGAGTTATGGCCCTTGAAAGGGCCAAAATTAGCTTTTTTTTACCTGTCTGCACAATAGCAGCTTCATTTATGATTTGACTTTAACTAGACTTGCGCACAACTTGTATCACCACAAGATCTTGGCTCCTTTCTTGAACTGGCCAGATTCCATCATGGGTACTAGAGTAATGGCCCCTGATAGAGCCAAAAATAAGCTATTTTGACCTTGTCTGCACAATAGCAGCTTCATTTATGATTTGACTTAAACTAAACTTGCGCACAACTTGTATCACCACAAGAACTTGGTTCCTTTCTTGAACTGGGCAGATTCCGTCATGGGTTCTAGAGTTATGGCCCCTCAAAAGTCCAAAATTGGCTATGTTGGCCTTTGCAACCATATAGAGATTTCTTTTATGGTTTGACTTGATACGAACTTCCAAAATATCTTCAACAACAATAAATCTTGGATTCCATGAGTTATTTAATATCTGATTACCTCCCCTGATTGTAATCAAAATGGATTTATATCAGTAAGTACTTATAGGACTTATTTGAAATTTCATTATTGTCATTAGTTGGACTGAGACAATCAGGGTAGGTAACTATGGACTGATTTCAAATTACCTCCCTTTATTTGAAATTAAAATGGATATATCTTCGTAACCAACGAAGATACTGATCTGAAATTGCATTTATGTCAACAGATGGCCTTGGACAATCAGTGAAGATACATATTGACTGAATTTATGACAAATTACCTCCCTTTATATTTTATCTAAATGAATACACCTTAGCATCTTCAAATGAGATTTGTTTGAAACGTTATTTATGTCTTTCATGGTAAGAAATAGTCGTATTAGGTAACTCTTGATAGAACATTTATCAATATGAATACTTTACTAATATATTGCTGTATAGCTTGTACTCTGTATCTTCTACATGCATATACCAATGCATCATTACCTCCCCTGATTTTAATAAAAATGGATGTTGATGGAACTCATTTGGAATTTCATTATTGTTTTTAGTTTGACTGAGGCAACCAGGGTAGATAGTATGGACTGATTTTATGTCAAATTACCTCCCTTTGTTTCAAATTAAAATGGTTGTATCTCGGTAACCAATGAAGACACTGATTTGAAATGTCACTTGTGCCATCAGATGGACTCTTATAATCAGGGTAGATAACTTTTGACTGAATTTATGACAGTTTACCTCCCTTTATTTTATGTAAACGAATATATAAGTATGTAACGAATATCATGTTAGTACAAAAATGCAGCATTTGAGCCTAGGACCCTCTATGTCAAAACTTGATCATATCATTTTGAGCAATGGTACTCCGGTGAGCGATACAGGGCCATCATGGCCCTCTGGTTTATTTTTTTAATTGAAAAACGCACCACGTAGAGGTTGCTTATTACGAAAATGATATTTTTGTTTTAAAACTTAATTACTTTTAAATATTTTGTGTTTTTAGGATAGATGATACATCGGTTTTTATCATATGACGTGTTTAAAACATGTAAAGGTAGCTTGTTCCTGTTTAATTTTGCTTCTTACTGTATTTTCTTTCGATATAATAATATTTTATAGTATCAATAAAGTTGATTTATTCATGTTGAGATTTTAAATATTTTTTCTTGCTTTGTCTATCTGTTCGAACCTTTACTCACGTTTTGCTACTGATGCAATTACCAACTTTTAGAAACATCTCTAAACCGATAAAGCGGGACAGCTCTTATCTATCACGAAATCAATAATCCAGTATCAGCGCTTCCAGATGCATTCGTCGATTTCCGTATTAATTGTTGTTGTAGTAACACGGGGATGGGGGTCGATAATTAACAACTTTGGTCATAAAATTTTTCTGATGCATTTTCTGGCGGGCGGTTTGCGAAACGGTATACTTGAATGAAGTTTTAATATTATCAGTTGTCAAATAAAAGTGATATTTAAGAATACGAATATGTTATCTAAAATATTTAGAAATCGTTACATTTTATACATCAAACACATAAATTTACGTTCTTTTCAATACATGAAACATCATGTTAAACATATATATATGTACAAAAAAAAAAAAACAGAAATATTCACTCACAAGAAACAGTCTGTAAATTAAATAAATATTCAGGAATATGAATAGGCCATCTAAAGTATTTTAAAAGCGTAACATTTTTTTTTAAATCTAACACATATATTTACGATCAGTGTAGATGATGATCAGCCTGCACATCCGTGCAGACCGATCATGATCTGCACTGTTTGCCATTCAGCCAGTAACTTTTTGGTATGCACCCCTTTTCATAATTTATAGTACTGTCCAAATTGAAAGATAGACAAGTTCAAAATAGAAATTTAGCATGGTAAGGATTAATTTTCTTATATCGTGCTTAAATAGAAATATCATATTTGCGTGACTTGAATAAGTACTGCTGACAAATACGACTACCATAGTATATTTTAACTATAAACTTAATACATTAAAAAAAATCAACATTAAATAACAATAACTTCAGCAATAGCTCAATTTTAGAATAGCAGACTTAACTAAGTAATTACTTAAGTTTTTTTCATGAAATTTGGGCCAGGATCTTTACTTAGTAAATATTTACGGAACACATCTATTAACGATTTATGGTATAATCTAAATTCATAGATGGACAAGTATAATATATTTCTGTGAATTCTAAATTTCCTACTGTCATACGATTAATAAAATAAGGGTAAAAATCATAAAAATAACTCCCGATGGAAAGGGAAAAGACTACAGAAAAGACAGAAGAAAGTGAAATATATACATATCAACGCAAAAACCATAAAAATACCTAATAGTATCACTTGAAGTAATTGGGGTAACATATTTTTATGACCCGATTTGAAACAACACTGACCGGATATTGTTTACCCCTAGGCAATATTGTAATACACAGTAAATATCAAAGGGTAATTTTAAAACATTTACAATTAAATTATATTATGCTAAATGTGTGCAATCTTTGGACTAAAAAAATAATAGATAACGCAATTTTTAAACGAATAATTAAAAAATGTATCAAAATTATGCATTAATTTAAGAATACAGAATAAAAATGCTTATAATAGGCAAATTTAATCGATTTTCCGACAGATCGATGTTACAAAAAGTTCGTAATGTGCAGCCGACATTTCATTGAAACTAAAGATGCACATAGATATCGTTGAGACGAAGTGCATCTTACAAGAACCTGATGTCTGTGCTGAAGAGTATTCGGATTATATTCCATTTATGTAGCTAATATTTTCTTGTCCAAAAGTACTAAGAACATCTCGGACAGTTTAACTACATGAGATGCAGAGCAGTACACAAGAACAGTTACTATGTTGAATGCATTTAAAATTATCTCCATTTTGTACTTAAAATTCTTCCCGGTCCAATGCGTCATTTTCAAAAATGGTAATAAGTTGAAATCGTGATGAGACAAGTAAATTGCACGAGAATCTTTACTCAATTTAGGTCATATCTGAAACTGTTTCCTTTTTGTCCTCTGCCAAAAGCGGAAGAATATTGTTTTTGTGTTGCTCGTCCGGCTGTCAGTCTGGGTGTTTATAATGCGGATTATATTTAAGCTAGAATCGCCACATTTTATATCACGTATTATCCCACTTGACCCGGTAAATGCAGTTTATGCCCTTGATTGTTTAATAAACATGAAAATAGTATTCAAGTTAAAATCACCAGATGTCATATAGTGATAATTTAGCATAGTGCAACTACACATTGGCTGATCATAATGTGTGTGCAGGGGCGGGGGTGGTGGGCTCTGTGGCCGAGTGGTTCGTGTCGTTGACGTCAAAAAATGATGCGTGTCCGTTACAATTTGTATGCTATTTCTAGGGTACGCCCCCTCGGAAAGAGACAGATATATCTCAAGTGGTGCAACCCGACGTACATATCATCTGATTGAGCCTTCTCTTTTGTCACAATATCATCTTTGAAGTCTGTAAATTTTAATGAAATCTCGAAGGAAAATGAAAACTATATAATCGAACCTTCGTTACTGGAGAAATTTCTCGTTCTGCTGCCAGATACACAGAACTTTGAATAGCAATTTAGATGGAAAAGCAAATGGTAGAATTTGCTGTGGCCGAATTATTACGGTTCCCCTCCCATTTTTTATATCAAACGAAATATACATTAATCTGTATTGCAAAAATAGGTCTACAACTGTTTGAAAATTTTAGGAAATATATAAGTCAGGTGTGTAATACGTTTATATTTTTATAAGCCAGTAAAGCTTTTCGCCTGACGAGAAAATCATTCATCTCCCGCGTTTTACTAATGTTTGAACGTAATTTCCGATTTGATAGTAAAACTTGAAAACTTGATAAATATGTTAAACACACTAAAACACATTTTTGTTGAAGTTTAATGAATGACTTTTTTTGGACCTCGGCAATATTTTTTCCACATTTTTTTACCGGCAAGCGATCCATCAAGTTTCTAATTGCATCAGGTCAGAAATAAATTTCCTTCAAGTTACGAGTTCAGTACAGGAAAATATACCATTGTACTTTAGACCAGTTAATAGCATAAACTGTGGGCCGACGACATAAATAAGGTGATATTTTATAAAAATTTATCCCTACACGAGAATGAAAAGGGTCCCCATAATACGAACACACAGCCAAAATATATTTGGTCCGTTTTGACATGACTTATCGCAGAATTTTCCATTCTTTCACATAATTCATTCCTTTCCCCAAATATATGACAGAGTGCACCCGCATGAACACTACGTGTTTAATTACAATTAAAAAAAAATTTTTTTTTTAATTGATACATAGACTAAGTGCGTTTATTCTATTAGAAGGGTTCGATTTTAACTGCATGAAGATAGTTTTAAACAGCTGGCCGTATCGGAAAAGTTTTCTTCAATTTACCCCAATACCGGTATTTGCAATATAGAGATATTGCCCGAAGCTATTCGAGACAAAAAATGTACTAATTGTGAGACTCTCATTCTGATTAGGTAGATCACAAACAGCACGTAACGTTCCGCCAAAGGCGGTATTGCACTTTGATCCTCTGACTGGCAGGATGGGATATTGTGTCATCCGGTTTCCATTAATTGTTTAGCGGGAGTAGCATTTTGCGCATGTTTAAATATGTATAATCTTTAGTAACTATGATAGTGTATGTACAATTTGCGAAAGAACTTATGTTTCTTCTTTTTTATACGATATTTTTAGAGACATTCCTTATGAAAATTTTTCTGATTTTCGTTGAATATTATGGTTGAATAATAAATTACATATTAATAAAGTTACGCATTTCTCCCTTTCTTTGTTTGACTGATTTTAGACAGATGAAGAGTTTATAGTACATACTAGGAAGAAAAACGTATCTTATCTAATATACGCTAGCTCCCGTAATAAAAGCTGATTTTTTGCCCTAATGTGAATAATCTATCAAATCAAATCATCACACTAAATCTAGCCTGTATTCTGTGACAGAGTTTACTCTCAGCGTAAATTTATATTTATAATTATTCAGCCTCAAAAGTTATTTAAAACATTTCATACAAGAATAATTATGATAACTTGGTATACACTCATCCTTGTAACAGTGGAAAAACGCAGCAAAATCCATTAAAAATGTATAAGATCATCACCGAGGCATTTGGAAATATATGGATAATTTCACCTTATACTTCTTTTTATTATTTGTTTATACAGTATGTTTCTTTTGATTTCATTTTTGTTGTGCGCTTGTATGTTCAGTCTGTCATAACAAGTAGTTTAATATGTATAGTAATTATAGGAGAAGGACACAATAAGTTACACAAACTTTGTTTCCTAATCCTCATTTTATCTTTAGAACTGTTGTATCATGTTATGCATACTTGTATAAAAATACTGTTTAAACTAATTTCACCTTTTCATTCAATGACTTACGTAAAACAGCGTGTGTTTGAAATAATAGAGAAGTTCACTGAAATGGAATTAAAAATGTATTTTAACACTTGTTTAGAACGAAACGATATGACATAAAAAGAAAGAAAAACCTTTTATATTTGTTCTTAAAGACAAAGCTTTAATCGGTAATTAATGAAGACCAATTAGTAAATATGTTTTGATTCCATTTAAACTTTGAAATGGAAGCAACAAAAGTTAAAAAATTCCACTTGTGATCATACACAGGCATCATGCAGACGACGCGAGCTGAGCATGCGCTTTACCATCTCCAATCTACACGCTGCGCATGCGTATAATGCAAAAAACTCGTCTCCCGCTTCCGCACGCTTACACGGTTTAAAACTAATTTGATTGGCTGCACGATTAACTAAGCGTGTAACGTGAAACGTTTATGAATGGTGCCACGCAAGGGTTTAATCGTGTGCACGGGGAACCAACACGCGGGCGCCACTGTATTAACCTTATAGAACTGCATCATATTTTCAGTAGAGTTTTATATCTGCAGTGTACATGCAGCATTGCTGTAATCTTTCTAAACAGTATTTTCATTCAGTGTCAAAATAGGAAGCATGAATGAATGAATGGAAGCATACTACAGAAATGTTGCTAATGTATGATTTACTTCAAATGCAGCATATTTGTAAAAAAAATGTGTTCCAGTAGACATGCAGTGTAATTTTGTATTTTTTTTTCGACAATATACTGCAGATATCCTGCAAATGCGGTATATAACGCAAATACATCATAAACTGTCAGCAATGCATCTACAGGAAACATTCTGACATGTATCTAATTGTATGCTGGGACTGCAGCGGAGATAGAAACTGCGATACTACATTTTAAGTATATATCATATACATTGATGTTGAATAGATGTTAACTTCCTTAACTCCCTGGGGCCGACATGCGACTATAGGCGTTATATTTTCCACCCCTGTAGCGTCGATATGCGACTATACGCGCGTTATCAAGACTCCCCAAGACGGCGATTGACGAGTATAGTCGCGGCACCGAGATCATGATGGTGATATGAAGTTTTTAATTTTTGATAATCTTGACAAAAGCAAAATTACTTTGCATACTGGCTATTATTTCTTTGATGTGATAATTACTAGTTGTGCTAATATTTTAGTTCCTTTCGGCCAGAGATCTTTCTTAAAATGAAGAAAATATTTATTTTTATCATGCTGATTCTGTAATATCAGTTCCGTCGGATGATGATTCCGACTATGCGATTCCATTATCAGACAAATGAATGTTCGGAAAATGTTAAGTTTTAGCAGGCTAAAATATTGGTACACTTACATCATATACGACACAAATGGATAAAAAATAACACAAGAAAGCATGTTTCATAAAATACAAAAACATATAATATATATATATATATGTAAATAAACGCATGTTTGTAAATTTAAGAATTATTCAAACATGGATGTAAATATTACACTTAACTGTCACAGAGCGTGACACACACGATTTATGTACAGATTGTGTTTAGAAATAGATTATACATCAAAATATATCATTTATATTCACACAAAAACGGTTGAAAACTACGCATAAGGCTGATGTAAATATTCATTGTTAGTGATGCATTTCTATTAATTGGAATTTAATGTTCAAATATATATTAAACGCTATACGTGTGTTAAAATTGTGAATATTTCGAAGTGAAAATTTTGTTCTATTTGTATATAAGCTACGGACGAAATTGGATATAACAAATATTTGTTCAAACTTCGAATATTTTGTAAGTATAGTTTAATTTACACCCAAGTTAATAATGTTTTCCTGCATTATTTCAACTGACTGTATGCGAGTGCGAAGGTTAGATAATGTTCTTCGGCGTCAGGTATGTTACGATATCGGCCTCAGGGAGTTAATGAATCTGAGTTTGTTTGTGCTAATTATAAAGTTTGCGCTATATCTGTATTGAATTTAAATTGTTATTGATTTGCGTCTGATTCTGCTACATGTTTGGTTCTGGGTTCGTTTTGCTATTTGTTATGATAAGATATTACTCTATTTATTCATTTATTTATTTCCTTTTGTATTTCTAGTAATAACTATTAACGGTAATGTTTAATTTGTCCTGAATTGATGTCATATTATAACTGATAATTCTCTCTTTTTAAAAATAATCATAATGATCATAATCCTATTAAACACAAAATGTAGTACACAAATAAAAAAAATATAAGGTGTAATATACTGCTACAAGATGTAATAGAAGATGTACTACATGTATACAAGATGTAATACAAAATGTACAATGTTAATACATATATACAAGGTATAATACAAGGTGAAATACACGGCTGGAAGGTGTAATAGGCAGATACCTAGTGTCATAGAGAGATGAAATACATATGCTGTTGCAAGGTATGATACAAGCTGAAATTGTGGTGCATATATACAATGTAATACAGGGTTAAAAAATCTGATACCAAATACATGCTGTTTTACTTAAATACTTGGTATAATGCACAGGTAAAAAGTGTAATGAATACATACAAGGTTGTAATATACAAATACATTGTGTAATACACAGATACAAGATGTAAAACACCACACTATGTGTATTGCACAGATACAAGGTGTAATTCATAGGCATATAGTGTAATACATACATGCAATGTGCAACATGTAGATATATCATGTAATACACAACTACAAGATATAATACAAAATTTGTAGCGCAAAGTCACTATGTGTACACCATAGTAAGCTGTTATTTACAGAAATGTGTAGGGTACCAGGAGTAATAAAGTGGTAAAGGTTGTGATAACCTTGTCAGAAACATATTGTAACTTAAAGATACAAAGAATATTTCACAACCGCACGGCGTAATACAGAAATATATATCGTATAATACATAGATACAATGTGTAATACGGAGATGCACAATGTGATACACAAATACACGCTATAATATATAAATTATACACATATTAAAAGTGTAATACATAGTTAGAAGTTGTAATATAAGTTGTAAGGTATAGTACACAGACAAAAAGGAGTTTAAGGCCCAACTGTTTTTCTCAAGCGATATACATTTGAACATTGATTGTATCTGGTGGAACAGGCGGAGGACTCACTAAAATACCTCCAGGACTGAGGTGTTTTTTTTTTGAAATTTGTCTTCCGGCTTGATTCGTCGAGCCTTAAGGCCTATGCTATTTTGAAATTCTGAATTAGGTGGGTGGGGTACATGATATTATTTCTGAGGAATTTCCAAGTTACTGTAAAACAAATTTTATTCCAAAGTGACAATACATTAAAACCATGCAGTGGTGAACACTTACTTTAATTAAAAGACTAAAGTGGGAAAAGTTGTCAGTATGTTTAGGGTCACAATTTTCGGGTAAGTATTCTATATCATCAAGCATAAATGCGAAAAGTATAAACATACATGATAAACCTGAACTATCCGTGTAAATGAGCTGAGAGCTATTTTTCTATTTCCATTAATTACTTTTCTAAAAAACACATTACAATAACCAGGTGTCGATAAAATTTGTCATTTTTGTGCACATGCCTTTACACATTAAAGAAGTCCGAGCTATAGGTATGGTGTCGAGAAGGGCCCGAGCGCTTACGTAGTGCGCATTTACAGGAGTGTACTGCTCAATTAAAAGGCACACCAAAAGAAATAGCATTATAAATTTTGTAATACTATTATTTATTTACAAGCGTATGTCTGACAAATGACATCGAGAATTCTAACTGGCCTTTTAGAAAGCTGTATTTTCAAGTTGAATTTTCCACTCTGGTTAAAAAAGCATTTTTACAATACATTTGTGTAAATAATTACTGACAACAGACGGAATATCACGGTAATAAAAATACGCTTGACCTAGAGAATGCTACAACCTACTAAACTTCAAAGTTTAAGTTTAAAATTAATATTAAAGACTTTTGCTTTAAAGGGAAAGGCAACGTTGTTCTAATGTTAATTTTGCCCAGCTGGGATTTCTTAGAAAATCATTTAAAGAATTGAAAGAAAATTCAAAATCGGACTAAAAATGATAAAGTTATGAGCATTTAAATGTATGGTCAAATTGGCGCCCATTATGTTCCATGGCAACAAAAAACAAAATGGCGGATTTATTAGATACACATTTGAACAGCATTTACTTATAACTGTAAAATCATTTCTCTACTTTTTCCAGCTATAATGAAGGAAAATATCATGTTTTACACCTTAGACTCAAGAGACATAAGAAAATTAGTCTTTTTTTAAAGGTTATTTGCTAAATAAATTATTCAGCAGTGTGTAAATGACTTCATAAACACACTTAAATGTCTGCCTCCGTTATCAGTCATTTTCCTGAATTTCAAATTGCCATATCTTTTTCAATAGTTGTCCGATTTTAAAAAATTCTTTCAGCGTTATGAAAGCTAAATGTAACTTTCAAATTCATATAAAAATAATTTTTTCTTTCTAGCTTTCTTTACATTTTAATTAAGGTGATAAAAAACTAGAACTCTACGATAAAAATCGAATAGATCGTTTCGGAAATGTTAGAGAGTGAGAAAGCAAACCTATCGTTCGTATTGTTTAGCGTGGATGAATTTGCACTGGATCATGGGAATCGTTCCGAAAAGGCCGGTTCGTCAGCCGCGAGCTAGTTGACTTCTATCCGGATGGCGCCTGGCATAGTGGTAGAAGTTGGGAGGTAATTGTCAAGCACAATAAAGGTGTCTCATAAGCCAAATTGGCTGACCGTTTCAATAGTGGTGACACTATAATAAACAAGACCTTTACCTTTATACAGAACGGATATGTTTCACATGTAACATCAAAGCATTAACCCCTCGTGAAAATATTATATGTATGTGGCGTTCACTATTGATATATAATTGTAATATTATATTTTGACGTTACACTGAAACAAACAAATACCCTTTTGCATATTCATTTATATAAAAATATAAACAAACAAAACAAACAAACAAAAACGGGAATAATGTTTATCTATTTTATTTTGTTGGGTATAGAGTAACACCGAAACGACACAATTTACTCTTTCCCAGGTTTTATGGTAGGGAAAGACTCTAGGTACCCCTCCATAATTTTTTTTCGGGCTCAGGCGAGTACCTAAATAGAGACACCAACCTTCGATAAGTCAGCTGGTGGCTTCCTTACGTGAAGAATTTTACACCTCAAGTAGGGTTTCGATCCCACGTCGGTTGCAAGGAATTCGAACTAAGCGACCTTGGGCCCTCCGGTCATGGAGGCATGTATAGAAGTAACGTTTAATTATTTACCATTATGAAATATTCACGCTGATTTTCATACCCTGTGAATTGAACAATTATGTCCACGTTTTTCTTTTGCAAGTATCAAACTTATAATATTCATTTAAATTTCGTTAACATAATGATACTCTCAATGGTATTTACCGTCAGAAATTACAAATGGTTTGTCGAATACACCATACTTTCAATTACAAAAGTTACACACCATGAGGTCGAAAAGCACGAAATTTACGTTCTTGAACGTATATATGAATCGCCATGCTTGAAATGTAAATAAAGGAATAAAAGTAAATGTTTACATGATCGTGGAAAAGATCGATCTGTGATTGTCAATGTTCCCGATATGGAATACATATGAATGTATAAACACGAGCCGTTTCATCTTATGGACTTACAGAAACACAGTAAGCGATTGTTTATTTATTGTATTTATATTCTAGTAACCTTTGACACTGATTTTTGAGGACAAGCCGGATTTGTGACACAAACATGTATGTTGTTGGGGTGGAAAAAAAATAGGTCCAAATTTTAAACTAAAAGCTGTATTGCATAAGTTCTTCGTTATTTCTGTGCATACAATTCGGTTGCTTAAACATTAGAATATCAGAAAATTACTGGAAATAAAACATATCTTTGAAAAAGTCCCGATCTTCATCATTTGTTTGGTTGGCGCAAAGTTTACAAATTTAATGTTAGTAGGCCGTGATCTTCATGAAGCCGTGTAAAGTGATAATTTTGATGACACACTGGTTTTATTTTGTAATCGTGAGTGATCGTTAAGTGATCAGAAAGATCGGACAGTGGGATGTTAAAAAAAGTGATGCTTATTTAGATTAGAGAGTGAATCGCAATATACAATAAGGAATTCTAAGGTAAAATACTCATTTTATTTCGTTCACTGAAGTAAACATGGCGGACATATTTTTGTAAAAAAATCGGTGCACGTGTGATTTGTGTAACACAGTTTAACGACGTTTTCTTAGAAAACTTACGCTCAGCTCAATTACACTGACATATCCTTGATTGATGAATATATATATTGTATACATATGAGAGACTTACGGTACCAAATACCTACCCCGAAAATTTCTATGCATTTTCTTCCAGTACACTGTTGGGACATGGTTTTGAGTGTCATTGATATTTTATAATTTACTCGGAGATGCATTGTTTCATTATTATTAGCTTTTATTTGATCCCCGCGCATTTCTCGTGTTGTTACGATAATCTCAGTTTCACATAGGAATTTTACATTGTCAAAATAACATAGTCCTTAAAGGGTATTTCCCTTGTTGCTATATCTTCTTTGAAGTATTTGTGCATTAAGTACACGCTCTTTTGGTTCTTAATGATTCCTTCTATAGAATTTTACAAAAACTATTTGATGTTTTCCTGTTGCAACTGCATATTTAGAGAGTATTTATTTACGTTGTTCTGTGACTTTGAAATATGGGTTGGGTAGAGTGTGTACTTTTGTTGACCCGTTATCATAAATATTATTTAGATGGCGAAAAGGACCAATGAAATTGGAGCGTTCAACCGAAAACATGACCTCCTCCAACGCTGACTTGTCTCGTGACCGTGTAAAAATTGTGGTTTGCACCGAAACAATTTTAATAAAGTTATAATGTTTAAACTCTTATCCAATATAGTTTTATTCAATTTCTAGATTATTACTTAATGTTGAATTCTTTCAAAGGTTGTTTCTGTTACATTTGCTTAATTATACTCTCATTTATATACGATGATTTTGTATAACAAACCTTTTGTATCTTTCGTTTAACTGGCAAATCAATCGCATACTGGCTTTGAATAACGGACAAAAAGAAGAAGAAGGTAACATGTACCGATATATATGCATTAAGACGAACATCGTTCCCGAGACAGACATAAATCAAGAAAATAGGTACATATATGTATATTATTATTTACTATATGTATGATGATACTAAAGAATGCGATTTACAAGTATGTTCCAATGTCAGAAAGGGAAATCCATTTCCTTTCCGTCTGTATTTTTCTCCGTTCGCTGTTTCTTTGTTATTGCTTGCCTTAAATGGTTAAAAACTCTGTATTGTTGCGCGGAAGATTAGTATGTGGAGATAGTAAGAACGAAAAATGTACAGATACAAAATGTAAACGTACTTACAAAGTCATAATGTTCCGATACATTGTGTTACTTACAGATCCAAGATGTAACACACAAAGTGCATAGCACAGATACAAGAAGTTATACACAGGTGTGTAGTGTAATACATAAATGCAAAGTGAAATTTTAGATACATTGTGTAATACAAAAATACAAGATGTAATACACAATTTGTAACCAAAAGTCACAAGGTGTTATGCAGGATGTAAGGTGTAATGTACAGATATATGATATAAACAGATACCTAGTGTAATAGACGGGTAAAATGTGTACTTATTTGATCAAAAACTGCATGTAACTTAAAGGCACAAAGACTATATCACAGAAACACGGTGTACTACAGAAATGTATGGTAGATTACATAGACACAAAGTGTAATATGTAGATGTATCGTGTGATATAAAAATAAAAGTTATAATACACACTTGAAAGATGTAATTTATAGTCACAAGGTGAAATACAAAGTGTAAGGTGTCATACACAGAATCGTACAGGTAGAAGGTAGAAGGTCTAGTATACTGATGATTGTTGTTTTTCACTGGTAAAAAATGTGATACATTGACACATAGTATAAACTTCATACAAGGTACAAGGTATGACGCTTTCTTTTCATATTATTGAACGACACTCACACCAGGTTTGAATATTCAGTTTTCAGACAAGTAATTGTCATTTTTTATGTAAACAAACTGTGCACCCCTTTTTGTAGATTTGATTTTAAATTGCTACGAAGGAGATTGTATGTTAAGCCTTTATACATATACGCAAACAGACATTTAATGTACTACATTTACAAATATAGCATGATTTCTGGATGATATTCTTAACATTGATTATCCGTTTTTCGTTTTTACCATTCGGATACTACTTCTTCATTTTTTTAATTTACATCCCTACATTTATAACTATATCACACATTTCATCAATTATGGCAAAAGGCATGATTTTAAAATCATCATTGTAAATTTCCATCTTTGGATTTGGATTTACAACAGGCAAGATCTTATGGGATATAAATTTCGCAATTATTTCGGTTTGCCAGAGCATGCAAACATGTTGAAGATTTCAGAGAACGTATTCTATATTAAATTTTATATATAAAATAAGCTTCTGCAGCAATTACGTAAATACTTTGCTTAATTTTACTCTCGAAATTTAGATTCAGTTTAAGTTTATAGTATTTATCAGCGGTCAAGTCCATCAAGGTAACATTCCTCTTGTTTATTTGTCATTTTTGAGGTACTTGAACAATGAATACCTGCGTTTTTGGTTCTTAATGAGTGTTTCTTTTAGAAATTTAAAAGAAGACGATGGTGTTTTATCTGTTGTAACTGCTTGGGTAAAGGATTATCTTTAAGCGGATAATTTGTTCTAACTCTAGGATTAACTGGAATTCTACGAAAGTTGTTAAGAAATCTTGGAGACTGTCCATATAAAATATAGAAGAACTATTGAGCATGTTGCTTATTAGTCCAAAAAACATGCTTGAATTTATTTGACTAGGTGGTTCTGTAAATACTGCTCTACAATATTATAATTTTCTTGCGCAGATGCCGCTCCGTAAACCAGCTAATTGTTGATGTTTAACGTACTGTTTTGTAGCTGATTTTAGAACTTTGTCCAGTGAAAGATTTATTTGGTGCACTAGAAGTGTGCACAAACGGGTCTTCGGAATCAAAGAAACTTGTCCTTCTTTTCGCAATAACGGGTCGTTTTTGCACCTTCCTAAACCGCTGTTTGTTTTCACCCATATCTCATCCCCAGGGAAAAGTTAAAAAAAAAACCTCCTTCTCTCAACATAGAGCAATAGAGTCACTTTCGGCTTTTTGATCATTGGTGAAAAGGCAGGATGCCCACTTGCCAAGACGTCCAATATTTCCAAGTGTTTAATATAAATTTCACGAACACTTCATGAAGAAATTCCCACCTATAAAGTATGGTGAATTGCTCCCGTATTATAGTAAAATTGAGATTTCTCGATGATCCAATGACGCTTTTGATATAACAACACTAAGTCTAAGTAATGGTAAACTATTGCCCTTTGGCACTTACAGCAGTTTTTGTGAAAGTCAATTAAACTCAAAATGTGAAATGATTTTCAGAATTAAGATAATTTTTGCAGTGACAGTTCTGGAAGCGTCATCGATATACCTAATTGTCGAGGAACAATAATTCTCAAGAACTTAATTTTAATGAAACGAACTTTTCTTCATCTCATTCTTCTTCTCTTCCTATCAGCGTTTTTAATCTATGATTAGCAAAACTGGGAAAATATTAGAGCCTAAGCCTTATAATGTAAACAGTTTTGGGCATTTTTTTCATTTGTGTATGCCTTGTAATGTAAATAGTTTTTTGGCTTGTTTTTTTTTTCCGTTTGTGTATGCCCGATATGACAATTTTAAAATTTGTTTGATACTGTTTTCCTTTAATTCCTTCTAACATCAACTACATTCACACATCAACGTGTAATGTAACTGATCTAACCTCTTTCTAAAACAAGCTTGAAGTAAAGAGACACTACCAGGAATTATCAGAATGAATAAACAAAAAGCGATATAACACGTGACCAATACTTTACAGTAATGATAATTAAAATAATAAATTGTTGTGCTCTACAGAAACGAAAAATGAATTCGTTGTAACATTTAAAGAACTGTTTCCAACAGAGTACAATTAGGTATCTTGGTTTATCATTCAAAATGCATATAAAGTGCTTGTTTTAAGTTGCCTATTTTACGACGAATTCCTTTTAGCTGACCTTAACCAAAAGCTCAAGGTGAGCGTTTGTGTTCACATGATGTCCGTCGTCCATTGTATGTCCGTCCGTCATCATTTACCTTCAAACAATATCGACTCTGAAACCACTGGGCCGTATTTTAAGAAACTTCACAGGAATAATCCTTGTGTGATCCTCTACTAAAGTTGTTTAAATGATGTTGTTCTAAGCAGAACTTTAGTTGATGAGGCAACCCAAATTTAAAAGGCTAAGGAAAGCTGACAATAGTTCCTTATATATGAAAGGCCATCCTCAATCCGTTCATAACGCTGAAAGAAGGGTTTAACATGTTATTTAAAGCCACAATCACTCTTTTAAATAGATTGATTTTCAATTATTTATTGAGTGTAAGTGTAAAACATAATATTTTCTTTAACCTAAAGCAGGAAATGTGAGAGAAATAATTTAACAGAAATAAGTAAATAACGTTTAATGTGGTCTAAAAATATAAAAAAAAATTCCGCAATAGGCGTTTTCTGTTTTGCCAACGAACACAAAATTTGACTATATATTTAACCTGCACAAAACCTTACCATTTCCTACTCCAATTTTGAAAATTCTTCATTTCTTCAAATGATTAAAGAAATCCCAGCTGATGAAATTAACGTTATTACAAACGTAAATTGTTTTTTTCCTTTAATAGTTTAGAAATGGATCTCTCATTTATTTATAGTTCTAACAAAGAGTTCAACAGAAGACGCGATGGACTGCGTGTGGATAAAATGCAGACGGCCACTGAATGAATAGACGATACGGAATGTGCATATCGTATATAAGTTGCATTCTATTGCATCCAAGGAATCTTATAATGATTTTTCATTAGATATGTAAATTGTTAAAGTTTAATGACCTGAAAATAACTGAAGATTATGCAGCTAATAATCAAGGATTATTATTACTTTTAACATGCTTGTTGATGCAGTTTAAAGATGTTTGAAATGAAATTCTGTAATCTCTACTCTTACCTATATAGTTTATGGCCAACAGAGGTGCTTGCAGAGAATTCGATGCATATGTTATAAAATTTTGAAAACAGCAGATGATGCGAAACAAGCAAGTGATGAGTTCCTTAACATTTATAAAGGTTTTACATTTCACCATCATGTCTCCAAGGTTTGTGTTTTAAAAACGCACTTGTTGAAAGGCACTAATGGCAGAGTAGGTGTATAGTATTTCTTACTTACATAGTAAATGATGGCACAATAACAATGGTTTCTATCGCTATATGCAACTCGCATGTGCTACCCAAAGCTTTAAGCATTGTGTATTGTCCACAGGGGTAAAAAGACCCTCCAGGGGAGCGGTGCGGATTAAGGCATTAAAAGATTTATAATAACTATATCATGATATTAATATATATTAAACAACTTCATATGAACACCCGCCAAAGAATATCTTCAATTGTAAACCCAACGGCGAAAACACCAAAAACTACAGTATCGAATTTACATCACACTCCAAACTGCGATCAAGAAATGAATACTAAATATTGGAAGAGTGAGATTTCAAACGTAGTTTATCTATCACCAGACCCCCGAGTTTATAAAACCCATGAAACCAATTCTGGTAAACGACACAGTAAAGGAAATATCCAGTAAACCAGAAAAAAACAAACTGTCGTTTAGTGTATGCTTAATAATAGCAAATTGTTTGAAGAAAGTTATCCACTAATCACCACAAACTTAAAGATGAACAGCCAACACCGAGAAAATGTCATAATATCTTCCTAGATGCCTCAAGCCGTGAAGGGACACTATCAGGCAGTATCTGAATGAAAGCCAAAAGGCTAAAAATACTTGAAACTTAAATACCAAGTGGAAAAAGAATCACAAAAATCAATTGGTTTGCAGGCCGAAACAACAGGAAAAATGTTATCATGTTTACACCCAAAACAAAGAAGTATCAACAAATACAATAAACACCTTTTTAGAAATGCAATTCACTTATAGAATTGAATCACGTAATCGGACAGTTTCGAATCACCAAACACCACAGACCAGACCAAAACACTGAAAATATAGGACTGATAAAGGTAATAAACACAGTTGTGGATTGAGTATAAATATGTAAGATAATGAAAACGTACTAATTGTAAGTAAAGAAGGATTATTATAACAAAAGAAAAGCTGTATGAAGAAAGAAAAAGAAAATACCAATAAGAGACTAACTTACATCCATATATAGATTAGCTTGACAACATGTTTGTAATGGAATAGAAGGAATAATGTAACTTTGGCTATAACTTGCGTCCAATTTCCTTTCCAACATATGGCCGCTCAGGAGGATAGAAAAAGAGTATAAACAGGACTTATTCCCTGTGAAAAGTTCAAACACCTCAAATAATCTGCATTTATAAAAATTTATTAGAGTATGCATTTATGGCTTATTGTTGCTCTTTGCCCAACAGGCAGGGTGTACAACATACATATTGCGTTTGCAATTTTATCAAGTGTTTAGTTTTGAAATATATTCCCATGGAAAAAATCCCAGCTGAAAGAATACTGACAATGTCAAAAATGTCAAAATTATCTCTCGAAAAAAGGTAAAATTGAATGTGGAGTCACAATGAAGCACTGAATACCACCATTAATAAAACCACACTAAGTTCAAGGGTTGGGTAAGCATTTTACATCCGCCAAAAAGTACCTTGCCGGCCTGTGATCCATGATTTACAGTTTTTGAAATAAGATTTTGAAGAGAAAAGTACCGAAGAGACAGTTCCATAGTCGTAAATGATTCCAGTCTAAGAATAAATAAGTAAAAATATATCCAATTTTTTACCGATTTATCCTAGATTACTCAAATTTTTCCAAGTAATGTAAACTGCAAACACAGTCCTGTAGATATGTCTATATTTTTATAAAACCTAGCTACAGGAAGTAGAAATCAGAATGATTCCTTAGAAGAATAATATGAATTATGAGAATAATTTAATTTATAAGTGAAACAAAAGGAATAAAGTTACAATGTTGAAAACTGACATCAAAACACTTTCAAAATGACTGCTTTAATGTTAAAATCATTCACAGAAAGTTTCCGTTACAGTTTGCTTAATGAGCTTTTCATTGGTTAGTTAGTTATGTGAGGACATATATTTGTAAAGTTTAATAGAACCGCATTTAATCAATCCAAAATCGTAATAAAAAAAAAGGACAGCACAAGTATAATGAAAAAAGACACACCAATATATGCACGCAGACAAAAACAAAAATTGCACACAATACATATAAATATAAAGAAAAATAGCTCTACAATATATTGTACAGATATCATGTCTACATATACGCATGAACTGTTCCAAATGAAGCTATATAATTAAGTAATGCACCACTAACAAAAAAGAAAATTCATACCCATCAATAATTGTCCGATCGGCTGTTTCTATTGTAATAGCATTAATAGTAAAATGCCTCACAACTGTTTAAAGACTCTGTAATTGTTGCGCAGAACTGTTGGTAAAGAGGAAAGAGTGAAAAGACTGTTAATTTTTACCTGTTTAAGTATATACATAATTTACCCTAAAGATTGTAATGATTAGCATTTGTCGTTAGTGCAGGATATCCCCCTTACAGACTTCCTGCCTCAAACTTACCGGTTATGCATAAATCATGACAGTGTACACGCAATCCTTTCTGTAATTATTCTGCAAACAGTAATTTCCCATGTCAAAGTCACTGTAGGAAACATGTAAAGAAAGAATTGATGCAAACGACCTACCAGAACTAATGCTCATGAAGGATAAACCTTAAAAGCGACAAATTTGCAAAGATGCTGATTATCCCCAAAAGACATGCCGTGCAATATTTTATATATTATAATGTTCCAACAATCATAACAATATATAACCTGCAAATTCGGTATTTGCAAATACAACAAACACCACCAGCACAGGCATCATACAACAGACTTTCTATCTATAAACATATTTTATTTTATACTGCGACTGCAGCGGAGACAGAAACTGCATATATATAATAGTATTAAAATTATTAACTGCACTACAGCATAAATGAAGTTAGTCACCACTTTCAAACATAATGCCAGGAAATATAATGCATAACTTATAGACCCATAAACAGCTTTTTGTGAACAGTTTCTGGAAATAAGCAACTTTGTAACTTTGTTTCCTAAGGAACCATTTATTCGGACCTTCCCTAATCAAGAAAGTCGCCAATCATCACTAACTACAGTGTGAGAACAGGATATGAAATTTAGGAGAACTGTACTGAGACAGCTGATACAGAGACTTCTGAACAAGTGGAAGAACCGTTTCTTGAACAGTAGTACGCTTGAGACTCTTAAGTCGAGATTGTGCAGTCATATACATTGAAGTTGAGTAACGTTAAATTTCCATTTCAATTAATATAAAATGAGTCTGAGTAGTTTGATTCAAATACAAAGCTAGTAGTAATATTTATATTGAATTTAACTTTTTATTGATTACGTCTGCTTCAGCAGGCATGTCTTGTACATTTGTTCGTTTTGCTATTTGTTATGATAAAGAAGTGTACTCCATATATACAATTTGTTGCTTTTGACAAAATTGAACTGCGCATAACGCCATTTCATAAAAATGCTAGAGAGACGATATTTGATTCTGAAGAAAACAATTATCATGCATTGTGTTGAAATAAAGAAAGTTTCTTTTATTCATGCATTCCCAATACTTTTGATATAAAATATGTCCTCAAAATCTATGACACAATAAAACCTCTGAAACAGAGAGACAGAGTAAAAATCTTACAATACTGAGGTTATGGCATGCGAAAAGTTACTCCTGGATAGCGCCTTAATTTATTTAGCTCGACTATCGAAGAAAGTAGAGTTAACCAAACGGCGACGGCCTCGGCGTCACACCTTGGTTAAGTTTTTCGTACTAGTCCACATTTTAAGACAAAGACTTTAGAGAGAACACTTTGAAACTATCAACACTTCCTCACCATGGCCATTAATAGGCAGGAGGCAACATAACCCCATCAAGGATTACTGGCTGAATAAAGGCCCCTTTAGACTATGAACATCATGGTTAAGTTTTCGTACTCAGATCATCATTATGACAAAGTATTCAAAGAATAAAGCTTTGAACAGACAAACACTTGGTTTACCATTCACAAATTCCAGTTATAGGCAAGAGCACATAACTCCGAGATCAAGGATATTGACTGAATTATGGCCCCTTTCGACTTAAAAATCTTGGTTAATTATTTTACGTACCCGTTCGAATTTTTGACAAAGTCATATGCGGATAAAAGCATAGAAACTTCAACACATTTTAATCCACACCATGTCCAGTTATAGGCAAGAAACCCATACCTCCCTCAAGGATATTTGGCTGACATTATGGCCCATTTATGACAATTAGAAATCTGGTTATAATATTGCGTAGCACAGTTCGGGGGGGGGGGGGGGGGGGGGGGGGGGGGGGGGGGGGGGGGGGGGGGGGGGGCATATTTTGACAAAGTCTTTTGAGATAAAGCTTTGAACCATTCAACACCGATAACCATCACATGGCCAGTTATAAGCAATAGTACATAACTCCATACAAGGATTTTGGCTGAATTATGCCCCTTTTAAACTTATAAATACTAGAGTTAAGTTTTCCTTACCAGTTTATATATTTTTGTAAAATGTTATAGACTAGGCTTGAAACTTTAATCTCTTGTTTTAGTATAATATTCTCTATCTTAAAGGAAAGTAAGTACAAAAACTCTGTCGTCTATTTTTAGGCTAGAATATATGTGCCCTTTTTTGGACTTTGAAATTGGTTTCTGCTGTTATCATACAAGTCCAAGTTTTGTCAACATTATTTCGACATAAGGCTTTTAACTTGACACATGTTTTAACATATATGATTTCCATCTGTAGGCAAGAGTACATTAACTATTTTGACTGAATTTGGCCCGTATAATATGGACTTTAAAATTGTTCATTACATTCACCATTTAGTGCAAGACCTTATCGAAATCAAAGAAGATACAGGATCCATGTTTTCTACACAATTTATTTATCTTTTGTCTGAATATCTGTGGAAATATTTGACACCCCTTCCTCAATAATTTCACCCCCTATCGAATGAGTGGCAAGCGCGCTGTCATCAGACAGCTCATGTTAGATTACATATTGTTGAAGAAATGAAGGGAGATGTAATCTCTGCCGCAATGCTATGCCACTAATCGACGCCTAAAAATTATACTAACAGAAAACACCCCAGGGAAATACATTGCTTGCAAAAAATAAAGAGATATTCTAACACGATTGTACGATTTATTGAGAATTTATTTCCTATAGAATTTTTCTTCTTAAAAAGATGAAAAAAAAATCGGTGTCGATATTGGAAACGAACACGGTAAGTTATTTCGATTTTTACTGATACGCGACGAGCCGTGGAAAACGTTGTTGAAACACCGTACTTTATCAAATCAAGAAAACAATTTGCGAAATTATCCCACTCAAGACAACGAGGGAGCCAATGGTAGACCTGTGGTATTTGAGAACGTGCCAATACTCATTCAGGTAAGGACCCAACTCCAGTATAGTATTAACATGTCGAAGCAAAAAAGACACACCATCAATGAATAGTAGACAGATCCAAACTACTGGCAGAAAAGGTAAATCCTTGCTGTCTGTCGACCTCAGCGTGGTGCAAGGTGTTAACACTGATATCTTGATAAAAAGAGGCCCACAGGGCATACACTGACATAACCGAAGTGAGTGATAAGATGCGTGCGTTTCCGATCGTGGAGCATTAAACCTTTTGATACAAAAAGGCTGCCAACACACTTGCTGAGTCTTCAAACGTGACACTTATTCATAATATTTATCTTTGGTCTTCAAAGTACATGGTTTTTCGATAACATATAACCAAGAAAATAAGTTAGTGACATAACTGAAATAGCAAGCTTGATTTTGTATTGAATATTTATTTACAATCATAGTAACCATTGCAAACAGTCAAAATTCAATTAGTATAAATAAGATATTAAAGTTAGCATTAAAGAAACAACACAGCAGAAACAAACACTCTGACTGATGTCTGCTATCTCTAGATTGTCATTTTAAGTAATAATCCATGAACGACAGAAACAAAACTAACTTTTGTTAACCCGTAAATTTCGCAGTATCCACTGCCTTCGTCGAGTCGGTGGTGTACTAAATATGCATCACGTGACGATAGAAGGGCACGTGACTGAAGGAGAGTGCTGTAAAACTGGAGGTATCCTTCCAGCCCATCTACCCGTTTGAGCGATGGCGCCTTTGTTTGATGTTAATAGCCTCAATGACACTCGGTAGGATTGATAGTCCCTCAGATGTTATGACCTGTTGTGTCTCTGGTTATTGAAATAATAATGTCCAGTTTGCTGACTAATGTTCCAATATATGGCCGAGTTGGATCTAGCATATGCACTTACATACGACTGTCAACAGCTCTTCCAGTTTCGCCCACATAGCCTTGTACCAATTTTCCCCACATTTTTGAGTAGTAATCACGGCCAGAAACATGTAAGTGAAATGATTGTTTGTAAACTCAATACTTCAGTTACTTGAAAATATTTTGAAAAGACCATATGTAACTAACATAAAATAAGTTATTAGGATTTAACGTCGCATCAACACAGATGTTAGGACATCAGGTGACTTCCAGCTACATAATGACATTGGGTTGTAACTACCAGCAACTATTATATGTATTTTTCCCCGCTATTTCACAATCTAGGCAAGTCACCTAGAAATAAATGAAAAGATAAACTTGTTGTTTGTGTGTCAGATAAAAATTGGCGTAAAGCTATGGTGTTTCTAAGGTGGAAACACTCTGATCTTACCTGTGAAACCGAAACACGGACGAAACAAATACAATGTAAGGCCGATATGATTGAGTCTATGTAAGGATTGTAGTAGAAAGCAAAGGTTAATTTCGACGACATCAGAGCAGCGGTCCCCAGATAAGAATAGTGGCATTGCCCTTAATGAAAAACAAGAGCGGAACGGAACAAACGAGAAATTAAAGAGGGGATCTGAAATTATCGAGCCTGCGTATCACATACACTGCAGAAAGACAAAAAGAATAACATTTTTCGTCCCAAATCCAAGAGGTGCTAGTCAGAAGCAAATATCAATTATTGTAGGTCCTATTGGAACCACAGCAGCCAGAAACAGAACCCTAACAATAATAAAAATGCCCTTAATGACCGGAACAGAAGAGATCAAAAATCACACAGATCTAATGGAAGCCCGGCCGCAACACGGCAACAAATAATATTGAGATAATAACGTAGAAATATGGAAAAGCACAGGTTCGCAAAAAAAAAAAACACACGTCATAATTCAATATATTGCAGGCTTAGGTTTTAATTGGGCCTGTTAAATGACGGGTGAGGAAAGGCAAGCTAATCTCTGACGCCTGCGAGTCCATGTTGTTGAGACGAACTCAAGCATATTACCCATGTATAATTACCAGAATGGGTTGAAATAAGAGACGTAGATGTACCATACGTGGTGCACATGGAACCTCAATGAAACACCGGAACAGTTCCTGAAAAAGTACGTTATTAGATTTCAGGTGATATGGCGCTTGCAATAACACAGAGAACTACCGAAAGACCAAAGTGAAAAGGGGCATAATCTAGAAAGGTGATTAGACATAGGCTAAACTAAATATTAAAACAGTAACACTCTCACAACATAAATTTTCGTGCTGAACAAACCGAAGAGGATCAGAAAAATGACAGCTTACGATTGAACAAACGGGGGAGACTTTAAACGTGCCGCCACACACCAAGACCCATGCTGCAAACAAACCATGTCCATATTTGTTTGATGTTAAACCCAATTCACACATTGGGTTTTCTTTAACCCGTGACATAGAATACACTCCTAAAATGCATATAACAACTCCAGCATCCTCACCCTGGACTCTCGGATCGGTATAGGAAGGCCATAGCGATGTCCCGTCTGACAAAGAGAGTCTGGAGTCAAACTTCATGCTGACCATGAACACCAAGATAAAAGTAGTAGCATGGCTGAGTTTGATCACCTTGCTCTATGGTAGTGAACCAAACACACATTCAAGAACGACGAATCAACTGTCTTCCATTTGCCGCTGCTTAGGAAGATCAATAGGCATCACCTGGCAGACCGTGTCCCAAACAAGGATAAGCTACGCCAATGCAAAAATACCAAGCATAGTCCTCCATATCTCCAATATACGATTGGTTATACATAATCATTTCGGAACGGCCGGCATCGCCTAAGCCACCAAGTTTGATGAGGCTCGCCTTTTTTTTGGGGGGGCTCGAGACTGCCCTAGCGCAGATCCCTTCCATTAAGGAAAAATTGTACTGGAGACCTGAAGGCCGGCAACAATTAACCTGTGGATCTGGAAACCACAGTATCTGAACCGTGACGCATTTTAGGATCCTTGCCGTCACGACTAGACTTAAGACGAGTGAGAAGAATGGAGAGAGAATCAGTGGGAAGCGAAAAGAGAGCGCAGACATCAGAGGCAGAGTCAGTGCCCACAAAGACTGATACAGGCTTCAGCTTGCAGTAACAGCAACAAACAGTAGCACACTCTAGTCATTTCAGGCAAAACAGGCGCTGCCATAGGAAAGGGTAAACCAAGCGCTACTCCATTGTCTTATGAAACAGAAGATGAACTCGCAACTAACAATTCAGTAAGTACACAGAAAACAAAATACATGCATTCAAATCATAGCGTTGCCTCTTTCAAGTTTTTGACAACTTTTATCTGGGGTTTTTCCCCCCCCAGGTCTGCAACGATGAAAAACGTACAGCGATTTTAACGTCACTAAGATAAATGAAAATGTATGATAAAAAGTGATTCGTAACAATCTTTGTCAAGTGTATATTTGGATTGGATTTTATCGGTAAGTTTGATATTTTTCATTTCCATTTGTTTAATACTAGAAGAAATCTATGTAAAATACAGAACGATTAGCTAGAGTAAAGAGACTATCAATCCGTAGTTGAGGTCTATAATCATTCATCTCCTTTTAGTTGATAGATAACATGTTCAATTGATAATACCTTTTTCAGTAGGCAGAATTGATTATCAAATGTTTTCCCTTCATTCAAATAATCATTAAAATGAGCGTATATACGCATTTTTACGAAAACTTACACTTAAACATTGTGTTGCGTTTTACTCTTACATACTTCAACTGTTGTCAAAATATAGTTTTCCGCATTTCCAATCTCATATACATGAGTCACTTAATTTTGCCACGCCTGTATTAGGTACTTCTCTAAAAATATTCTGAAAACGTACTGTTTTTAACCAAACGAATAACAGTTAATTGGTTTTATACAAGTAACACATAAAAGTTATCGAAATATAATATTTGGTAACATTTTGATGTGCAATATTTTCCCGTAATTAAAAAAATCGTTTCTTTTTGCACGCCAGTATTCGCAAGCTTTAACAACTTTGTATATTTTCTGTATACCTTATTAATTTTGATTTTTTTCCATTACAGATGTGGTAGTCTCAAAGCGGTAAGGTATTATTACGTTTGTAAAAAATTGTATATATAGCGTTTCCGTCTCATGCCAAATTTTGAAGCTTATTAAGAAACGTACAAATAAAGCTGTGTAAGATTTGCTAAACGCACACCTCAATACCATATTTTAAATCAACTCAATGCATTCACCACGCGACATACGACTTTAAAATGTCGTGCAATGAACGACATACCACCATTTGGTATTAAAAAAATAAATAAAATCAGTACGATAGACGTACGACTTAGCTGCTTGAAAATATTAAATGTCTGTGCAAAACATGAAATAAAACATTCGAAAAAAAGAAGTCGTGGCAGAAGACGACATTGACGTACAAAACATTTGAAATTTTACAAACAAGAATGAATCGATCTATGAGTTGGCAAAAACGAACGACGTACGACGACTGGCATTAGAAAAAATGAATGTCGTTAATACGCAAAATATGACATAAATATAAAAATAAATGTCAAAACGACATTAAAAACCATAGAAATGCTTTCAGAACGCGACAAAAGACAAACCACATAAAAACATGGAAATGTCGCGCAACAAGAGACATACTCCATAAAACATTTGTAATGTCGTTTAGATATGCGACATACGACATGTCGCGTACAGAACGAAATTGAATCTTTGTGAATGTCGTTTTTCGCCAACTTCACAACAGCTTGAGATGAAGTATCTGGCAAGATGGATGCAATTGGCAAGAACAGCTTTCGTATTCCAGTTGTCATTATCAATGCATTTCCAGTTTTTGAAAAGTAAGACAATATCAAGAATAATACTATAAGAATGAACAAACAATTTTTCCTTCTCTGTTTTTGCGGGGGGGGGGGGGAGGGTGTTGAAGTTCAATGTCCTGCAAAAGGCAAATCGAGTAACCTCATTTTCAAATGTTGTGTATGACAATTCATAGTACAAAAAAACATTATAAAAGCAACCTTTTTAAATCGAAGAAAATCATAGTAATTATTATTAATTATTTTATATCAGTTATAAAGATAACCTTGAGATAAAAAATAAATTTCAACAAAGTTGGGACAATCTTGAAAGATAGCTATTTCTATTCGTAAAACTTCTCACGTTAATTTTAGATCACAGGCTTATTTAAACTATAATTTAGATTATATTTGTTGGCCCATTAAACTAGCACAACAAAAGGTAAGTCTAACATCAAGCACCACTTTCTTTTTCATCAAAAACTTGCGTCTAGTCTGTTACAACACGTAATTACAACAGGACCATAGCGCGGATAGTTAATAGCTGCGAGGATACGCAATTGCTTGCATCCACTGTAATATATTTTAGAGCTCAGTACGATCAAAAGCTATAAATGTAATAAGCGAGAACAAATTTGCAGCGCCACGCGATGAAGTGCCGGTAGTTTCGCGCTGAAATGTGGTGGTTTCGGCTAGAATTTCAGTAAGAGAATGACGATATAAATGATACATTCAGTTTAACTGCATTGAACTGTTTGTTTTGGGTTTACGCCGGTTTTCACCAGTATTTCAGTCATGTAACGGAGGGTAAGTTAACCTAACCAGTGTTTCTGGATTCTGTACCAGTACGAAACTTGTATTCTCACGAAAGTAACTGCCACTTCCACATGAATTATCAGAGTAGGAGACAAATTATTTCAGACACACTGTCTTCCATCAATTGGTCACGGAGAATAATATCGCCCTGCCCGATGATCGAATTTGAACTATGAGTTCCACAACATATAATGAAATTGGATGAAGTAAAATTTTTATTTTATTTGGGTTATGATGCTATTAATTTTAAACATGCTTTTACATTATCATATTCAACACGTTCCATTTGCAGTAGACAGTTCCATACTGAACCAGTTTTATGTCAAAAACATGCCAATTTGGTAATTAAATTGTTTTTATTATGACATTTTGGAATAAATGATTCCTTACCTTTACAACAATTGTTAGGCGGTATTATCAATTTGCCAAAAAGAGCAGTAGACTTTCCGATTAAAATCGAGACTGTTGCTACTTCAGTCAAGTTCAAATATTTGGACTTAATCCAAGGAATATAAGATACTTTCTTTTAGACAAGAATACTCATACAACATTTAAAACAATGCTCCTCGCAAAAAAAACTATAAAATGTTTATAGTTCATCCCATCTAATAGCGTAATGTATCCGCTAAGCATTCAGTGAAAAGATTAATATTGCATTGCAACTCCTCCTCTTAAACGAAATTGCTTTAAGAGCCGAATATTGATTTTAAAACCATTGGAATAAAGAGTAAGTAACACACGTTCGTGCTAGTTAGGGGATATTTTAAGTAATATAATTCGCTACTCCAACACACTAAAAACGGATCGGACAAGTATCACCATTTTGAATGAAGAAATTATTTTCACGTTAATATTTTAAGAATAGCGTAATACCGCTAAACGACTGCATAAAACGTTATTCACGCCATCCTGGAAAGAAAAGAATTGTTAGGGAATCCTTTGGGGTTATTTAGTGTTTACTTATCTTGCGTTAAAATCGCCATTCACTTTCTGTTGTTTTCAGTAATACTTTGTTTGGTCACATGGCAGAAATTATAGTTCATATCAAGAGATTCATACCTGCTAGCCAAATTTTCTACAATCCATTTACTCCGTCAAATGATAAAATAGCTAGCAGCGTGGTTATCATGGTAAAAGCCTATACATAGTTCCAGTCTTATATCCATTTTTCAACAAAATAAATGCCAGCAAACCTATATATTAATACAGAAACTTACTTTTTGTGTTCCGAGTAATAAATCATTCAGCAGTGTTCACTGTTTTTTGTATTATCCTTTGTCTTAAGAAATAACAGAGAGCTATTATGACACACATGTGCATTCAAATAAAAAACTCGTATATGATAATATCACGAATGAAATATAGTATCATTTTAACCAAAAAAAAAAAAAAAAAAAAAAACAGAAGAAAGGCAAAATATATAATTTTCCAGAAATGAGGCATTAATTGTATGTGTTACGGATTTGGAAATCTCCATCCGCTCATCAAACACCTGAAACGAAACAATAAGAAAACCATATGAATACAAATTGGACATGTATTATATCCTTTTGATTTTCTATAGGATTCAAAACAGTAAGAAAGAAATGTGTTCAGCGATAAAATGGGAACAAGCCTTTTATTTGAACACTTAAAGCATTTGATTTGACTCGGGCATCTAGAGTCTCTACATTACAGGCCCGAGGCCAAGCACTAACATTTCACTTCCAGCTCCAGTCTCAGACATAGACAATTTTAAAGATTTTTACAATCTCTACATTTTCACTGTTCCAATAATTTATAATTAAGGTACTTCTGCACTTTGGATCAACTTTTTTTTTTCTGCAATGTGAATTTTGATCAACCCTAATTTCAAAACTTCTAATGTTTTTCTTAGAAAATTCCAGCAATTAAAAAAGAAGTGACGTGTGCGTTGATATGTTGCTCAGACTGATTTGAAAAACTTTGGACCTCATCGCAAATTACATAAGGGAGTCAATGGGTAAACCACAACTTTTATAACAATAATTTGGCTTATTAGAAATTTTCCTCTACAAATGTAGATTTAATGAAACATCTCACAGTCGTAGATAAACATATTGTCTATAATGTGGTGAAATAAAATGTATAGGTTCATGGGAACCGAAAGGAAAAACTTTAAAAAATTTCTTGTCCAAAACCACAGGGCCAGGGCTTTGATATCTGGTGTGTAGGCAATCATCTAGTGGTTCCCACTACTAAATTGTCAAAATAGTCCCCCTAGGGTCAAATTTGGGTCCCGCCCGGCGGTCACATGGTTTTAATATAGACTTCATAGGAAAACTATGAAAATCTTCTGATACAAAAGCCACATTTCATGGGGCTTTGATATTGGTATTAGCGACATGCTAGGTCATCCGACTACCTATGAGTGTTCAAATAATCCCCCTAGGGTCAAATCAGGTGCCCCCCCCGGGGTCCCCAAGTTTTACATAGACCTTTATATAGGAAAAAAGAGTTTTAAAATCTTCTGGTCTGAAACCACAAAGACCACTTAGACCTTTGAGAGTAGGTTTTGTAAGCATTGGGTCAGTATGGTCCTCACCAAAATTGGTCAAATTGTACCCCTTGGTGAAAAGAGGCCCTGCCCTGAGTGCCCAAGTTTTAATATAGACTTATAAATAGGGAAAAAGCTTGAAAAATCATCTGTTTTAATACCATACCTACCTAGCTTTTTGATATTTGGTATGCTGCATTGTCTAGTAGTCCTCTACCAAAATTTTTCAAATATGCCCCTGGGGTTAAAAGAGGCCCGCTCTGGGGTCCCACTAGTTATTATTTGGATTATATAGGAAAAATACTTAAAAATCATCTGATCCGATTTCCAAGACTGTTTAATAATAATTTACCTGATGGCCCCCAAAATAATATGATGTCACTTGACTTGTGAACCTTGACCTACTGACCTACTGATCTGTTTTTAAGATACCGCCTGGAAATATTGATGACATAACACAGTTTTTGCAACACACATCGAGAAACTGAAATTTCACTGCCAAGATGTGACCTACTGATTCTAATATTTTTTCATCAGATTGACATTTGTAACATGTAGCTCATATTACTCAGTGAGCGATCCCTGGGTCAGCATGACCACTTCTTTAAATTATTAAGAGAGATAGAAATAGTGCCCATTTTAAAATATTACTCACGGGTTCCACTAATTCATAAAATGATTTTCATTTCCGTAAAGCTGAGTCACTTCCGTTTACCAAACGTGCAAGAACTACCATTAAGACAAACGCATCTGTTTTATACCTAAAAAAAATTGGATGCTCTATGTTAGGCAGTAAATCTAGAATAGTATAATGTCAAGTGGCATCATAATCCTTTCAGAGAATCGCTCCATGTATGATTTATGCAAACGTGTATGTTATGATGAACGTTACACAATACGTCATTAAAGTAACAACTGTTTAATTGATGAAAGTGGAAACAGGCGTAGTAAATTAACTATTAAGATAAAAAATCTGTTAGAAAAGGCATGCAAACTAAAATTTGGACCTGTTAGTAAAAGTCTGGCAACGAAACTTATTGATTGCATAATTTGTGGCGTGAAATACTAATGAGGACGTTCATGCACACAGCCAAACACGTGCGTTACTTAAGGTGCTGGTTTCTTTGAGTATGGATTTGACGATTTAATTGGGCCAAAGTTCGGTCAACATAAAAGTATAAAGCACATTTTCTGTATATATTATAATATAAATATTATGATAATAAATATAAAATAAAATATATGTATAATAGTGATACATTTTATGTGTTCAACTAATAGAAAGGTCGCAAAATAACAATAAAAAACAATATGAAAAGTTATTGCTTAAACAGGTCTTAAGATGAAATCTCATGAAATTTTCACATATGTGTTAAGAATGTGAACTACAATTATATAAGAATTCGTAAAAATAGACTTCATATCAGTATGTAATATTGCAAAACAACTACATCACTGCACTATACTATACAAAATATGTCCAACAGTCTTCATAATTTTTGAATAGTACCCAAAATACACAGTTAAACTGTATTAGAGGACCACTCAAGGGAGGCTTAAATTGGTCTCTTAATGAAATGGTCTCTTAACACAACATCTACGGTCTTTATCATTGATAAAATGGGTTTAAAATGCGTCCTCTAACACAAATAGTCGCTTAATACACGTGGTCTCTCGAGCAAGATTGACTGTAATGTAGTTTACTATATAAAATAAGTATAAATCCCTATTAAAGACTTAAGAATAATTTATATTTACACTAGGTCCATTAAAAAAGAAATAAATATTAATATATAAAAAAAAGATTAAAACTTTTCCAGGGTAATCCAAATGCCTCTGAACAACACTGGAAGTAGCGGGAAAATCCGTTGGGGGCAACGAGCTCAAAGGTTGTTTAAAAATCTCCTTTAAGAATCATGACGAAATTTCCGAAAAAGTATAACATTAGTAACAATTTGAGAAACTGATTAAGATCATAGGCTAACACCCTCAGGTCATTATATATTGTAGCAAAAGTCTGTACCAAATTAATGATACTAGACTTTTATACTTGGTGTAGGTCACTTCTGATATTACGCATAGTAGTAGGATACCTTAATACATTGGAATAAAATGTTACAAAAGTCGATCAAACTGTAATCAAATGTCATTAATGAAAATAACTGATGACAATCAAATGATTATTAATTTAATTCAAACTTATTTGATCTTAACTTGATTGTTCTTAATTTGTTTTGTTTGGTTTATTACGCGTTTTCGAACAGTATTTCAGTCAGGGCATCGCTGGCACCCAGCCAGCATGACTATATCGGCCGATATAGGTATAATGTCGGAATGTCGGCAAAATGTTGCCGATGTAGGCCGACGTCGGCCGTTGTGAGTGAGTGAGTTAGGTTTTTACGGCGAAACGAACACAAAATGATCATATATCGCCGAATCGGCCGTTGAAACTGCAGCAAAATATTGAATCGGTAATCGACATCATCAGGGGGGTTCGAGGGAGGTTTCGGATTGACATCGGCCGATATTAGATTCTCTAATATAGTATTTATTATATATTTCCAAATATTATTGATAAACTGAAAAAGTAATCTTATTGTTCATGGTGGTGGCTAATTCATTAAGCAATATGATGTATGCCAAAAGTAATCACAACTAGGTTCCAACAAAATTTGAGACGGTATTTATCAAGTTTTATACGTAATAAAAGGAGGTTATAATAAGATGCATTTTTATTTTTAGTAGAATGCCGCGGTAGAAATATTTATTTATTTAGAATAATATGTAAATATAGATATGTTAAATTCTAACGGAACAATTTTAATATAAGTGTCTAAGAATATACAGAAAAATATACGTAACACTAAACACATGTGAGTGATAATAGTTTGAAAAATATTATATGAAATTAGAGTTTACTCGGAGTTAACTCGGAGTTAACTCCGAGTTTACAGTTACCTCTATACATATGTTAAATGGAATGATTAAACAATAGTTTTCCGTTCTGATTTAACTCCGATGTAATTCTGTCTTAATTTCTAAATGATTAACTCACTAATTTGACCAATCATAATATCAAAATGCAACCATATTTAATCAATTCAATGTCAATAGGATGAATAAAATAGTTTTAACAAAACCTAGACTGTTTTGTAAAAAAATTAAAAACATAAAAGATACCTTTAATGATCAACAATGACACTGCAAATCTCCAAATCTCACTAAAATTAATAAATCACAACACAGCGCAAAAATGATTTCAAAAATATTTAAATTCTGCTAACAAATACATAATAAAAGCAAACCTTACAAAAACAATCCTCTTCATCCGAATCCTGAATGAATAATGAAAAGACCTAACTTCACACATTAATAGCGCATGCGCAAACAACCACGTGATACTTCGACCAATCAGATTGATGTTCCCTACCACGTGGTTGTTCATCTCAGACTGTTCATCTTTCGTTAAAAACCTTAGACCCTAACCCTAACCCTAACCCTAACCCTAACCCTAACCCTAACCCTAACCCTAACCCTAACCCTAACCCCTAACCCTAACCCTAACCCTAACCCTAACCCTAACCCTAACCCTAACCCTAACCCTAACCCTAAACCCTAACCCTAACCCTAACCCTAACCCTAACCCTAACCCTAACCCTAACCCAACCCTAACCCTAACCCTAACCCTAACCCTAACCTAACCCTAACCCTAACCCTAACCCTAACCCTAACCCTAACCCTAACCCTAACCCTAACCTAACCCTAAACCTAACCCTAACCCTAACCCTAACCTAACCCTAACCCTAACCCTAAACCCTAACCCTAACCCTAACCCTAACCCTAACCCTAAACCCTAACCCTAACCCTAACCCTAACCCTAACCCTAACCCTAACCCTAACCCTAACCCTAACCCTAACCCTAACCCTAACCCTAACCCTAACCCTAACCCTAACCCTAACCCTAACCCTAACCCTAAGCAGTTACTCTTTGTTTAAAGGCCTCGATTTAGCCTGGGATTTTTCCGACACTTTTTTTATCCCAAAAATAGGGTTTAGGGTCACGCGGGGGGGGTTAACCCAATCTAATTACCCGCGGGGGTCATCAAGGTACCCAATAGGAACATGTCTTGGGGTCCCCCCCCACCGACCACGCCCTAATTTCCGGTCAAAGTCGAAAGTCAACATCTTCTATAGCAGCCTTATTGTTCTCTATAGAAAACTCCGATAACACTTAGAAATTTTCCATATTTTTAGGTGCTCGGATTTCAAGCCTTTATTGCATGTCACTGAAGCTCGGGGGCCTCCATCCGGGGGTAAAGTTTAAGGTCGCTCCAAGGTCATCTAGGGGTAGAATTCAGCCTGTTTCCATTTTCCTCCCTGTATGTAGGCCTTAAGTTGCCAGGGACGGATCCGGAGTTGGCAGAGGCTCGGTTGATGGTCCATCATGTAGCACCCATTCAGGGTCATTCTTGTGCACAAGTCCGATAAAAATGCTGCTTAACAAACAGCAGTTATAGCAGTTATAGCCCCTGGAAAAATAGCCCGGGGCCTTAATATGGCAATCATATGTCAAACTTCACGAATTCAGGTGGGAGACATGAACCAGTGTGGGGAAAATGTTCCCCTCCTCCCCCTCTACACGACCTGATTTACTCCGGCCGATCGGCTCACGTAGTATAGGGTTTTCGTTTACCGGAGCCCTTGTATGGTACTCAAATCTCCCCCAAAAGCCGTTATACGAGACTCAATTTTGGATTAAGGGCCTTTGCATAGCAGGCGTCATTTCATGGCCTTAACACGTAACCTCAACGGGGTATCTGGTAATCTCAACTGTATTTTGTTGACCTCATCGAGATGCAACTATTGGCACAACATGAAACACCCATTGTCAATAACGAACGAACGGGCCTTTATGTCAAACGGTGTTGCGGTCATGTAATCTCAAGTGCGATTCCTCCTGACTCAAGTGCGCTTCATTTACCTCAACGAACTTCACACTTTAGAAAAGAAACCAAACCTCAACGGCCCTCAGTCAAATAGTTTCTCTTGTCAGGGCCGTTGCATAGGAGCCTTTATATAGGAGATTAAACCTAACCCTAAACCCTAACCCCAAGGCCTTTGTACAGTAATTGGGTCAATTTAGGGCCTTTGCACAGCAGGCGTCATTTCATGGCCTTAACACGTAACCTCAACGGGGTATCTGGTAATCTCAACTGTATTTCATTGACCTCATCGAGATGCAACTATTGGCACAACATGAAACACTCATTGTCAATAATGAACGAAAGGGCCTTTATGTGAAAAGGCGTTGCAGAGCTGTAATCTCAAGTGAAAATCCTCCTGACTCAACTTTTTTTCATCGATCTCGACGAGGTACACACTTTGAAAAGACCACCTATCTCAACGGTCTTTATATGGCCTTTGTATAGTGAAAAGGATCCAGTTACTCTACCTTACAGTATAAAGGCTTTCCTGTACAAAGGCCGTGATTTTACTTGACTTGGATACACCGACTAGTTACGAATACCTTTAAAGAGCCTTTGTATAGTATGCGTACACCAGTTTACTATATAAAGGCTCTGTACACAGGGCCCATAACTTAGGATGAAATGAGTTATGGGCCCTGAAAACAGTTTCCTGTATAGAGGCCTTTACACAGTGGGTTAATAGTTAAGCCTAAGTTCAACGGCCTTTGTATAGTGGCAAGGCCTTTACACAGTGTTAAGCCTAAGGGAAAGCCTTTATATAGTACTAACCATCGTTATTACTATATAGAGGCCTTTCTGTTAGGCCTAACACTGTGCAAAGGCCTTCAAGGCCTCTATATAGCAATAATGATGGTTAGTACTATATAGAGGCCTTGAAGGCCTTTGCACAGTGTTAAGCCTAAGGGAAAGCCTTTATATAGTACTAACCATCGTTATTACTATATAGAGGCCTTTCTGTTAGGCTTAACACTGTGTAAAGGACTTCAATGCCTCTATATAGCAGGCCTTTGCACAGTGTTAAGCCTAAGGGAAAGGCCTCTATATAGTACTAACCATCGTTATTACTATATAGAGGCCTTTCCCTTAGGCTTAACACTGTGTAAAGGACTTCAATGCCTCTATATAGCAGGCCTTTGCACAGTGTTAAGCCTAAGGGAAAGGCCTCTATATAGTACTAACCATCGTTATTACTATATAGAGGCCTTTCCCTTAGGCTTAACACTGTGCAAAGGCCTTCAAGGACTCTATATAGTACTAACCATCATTATTGTTATATAGAGGCCCTCAAAGGCCTTCACACAGTGTTAAGCCTAAGGGAAAGGCCTTTGTATAGCTATATTGCCGTTTACCACTAAACAAAGGCCCTTTAACTTAGGCCTAACACTGTGTAAAGGCCTTTGAAGGCCTTTGTATAGTGTAAACGGCAATAACACTATACAAAGGCCTTTGAACTTAGGCTTAATGTTAAGCCTAAGTTCAAAGGCCTTTGTATAGTAAGTGTTAAGCCTAAGTTAAAGGGCCTTTGTATAGTGAAAACGGCAATGAGGCTATACAAAGGCCCTTGAAGGCCTTCACACAGTATTAGGCCTAAGGGAAAGGCCTTTGTATAGTGGTAAACGGCAATAAGGCTCACAAGGCCTTTACACGTTACTTACAACAAAGGCCTCCTGTACAAAGGCTCTAGTATCACTGTACTTTCCTATACAAAGGCCTACTGTACAAGGGCCTTGCATTTGTTGTAATTAGAAAGGTTTGCCAAGGCCTTTGTACAGTACATATATCCTTACCGTGCTAAGGCCTCCACGTTACCGCACTTAGGCGTTTTCAGCCCCCGTTGTTTCCAAGGTTTGACAGCATTTTCTGAGACCCTGACCTCAAGTTATATGTCTGATCTTAACACAAGCGTGCCAGTACGGTTTGGGCTTTGCACCCATGGTTTCGGGTTAGGGTTGCGGTCATTCTCTTTACGGCAGCATCGTTTCAAACATGGTCCTATATTTATGGTTAAAACGACTAAAAAAGGCCAATAACTCACGAACAGTTTGACGCATTTTGCTCAAACTCCCGCCGATTGGTGCCTGGACTGAGACAGATCGAAAGAGACTGAAACGAACCGGATCGGCTACCCTGGGTGTCGGGCCTCAAAGTTCGAATCTCAAATTACGTCATATATAGAGGCTGTTGAAAGCAAATACCTCTAACCCGGATTTTTTTCCTATATAAGTGCTATGAGGTATAGGGTTAGAGTAAGGGTTGGGGTTAGTTTACTGCGCACAGGCCCGGACATTAACATTTTGCTGTGTAAAGGCTCTGGACAACAGGGCCCATAACTTAGGATGAAGCAAGTTATGGGCCCTTACTGTTACTGTATAAAGGCCTGCTATATAAAGGCCTTTATTATTTATAACTTGGGATGAAACGAGGTATGGGCCCTAACCCTTACTGTATAAAGGCTTGCTATATAAAGGCCTTGATCATTTACATCTGTCTTACTGTGTAAAGGCTCTGGACAACAGGGCCCATAGGATGAAACGAGGTATGGGCTCTAACCCTTACTGTATAAAGGCTTGCTATATAAAGGCCTTGATAGTTTACATCTGTCTTACTGTATAAAAGCTCTGGACAACAGGGCACATAACTTAGGATGAAACGAGTTATAGGCCCTTACTGTATAAAGGCCTACTATATAAAGGCCTTGATCATTTACATCTGTCTTACTGTAAATAAGGCTCCGGTCAACAGGGCCCATAACTTCGGATGAAACGAGTTATGGTTCCTTACTGTATAAAGGCCTGCTATATAAAGGCTGTGGACAACAGGGCCCATTATTTAGGATGAAACGAGTTATGGGCCATGAAAACAGTGTCCAGTATAAAGACTTCTATCATTTACATCTGTCTTACAGTATAAAGGCTCTGGACAAGAGGGCCCATAACTTAGTATGACACGAATAAAACAGTGTCCTGTATAAACACCTTTATCATTTAAATCTGTCTTACTGTATAGACGCTCTGGAAAACAGGGCCCATAACTTAGGATGAATCTCATCTGTATAAAATTCCTAAGTAAAAAGCACTTTCAGGGCCTTTGCACGGGAAGCTTGCCCGGAGCCTTTACATAGTTTGTTTCCTTAAGGCCTTTATACAGTAACTTTCAGGGTCATTGCACGGGAGCGTGCCCGGAGCCTTTACATAGTATGTTACAGGCTAATTCCTGTGCAAAGGCCCTGACATCTGTTGCACTTAGCATTTTGTACGGCAGGCTCCAGGCTGTTCCCGTGTAAAGGCCCTGAATTTCGCAAATTACCTGAAGGCCTTTATACGGGAACAACAAGGGACATAACTTTGTATGTACGAGTTTTTCCCCCTTGTTTTCGCACAGGGCCTTTATATAGTAACACCTTCACATTATCCGGGGGCCTTTATATAGTAAAGGGTTAAGTAAACCCGGAGCCTTTATATAATAAGCCATTAAGTACACCATGAGTTGTCCCCCTTATGATACGCTCAGGGCCTTTATCGCAGGGGCAGGGCCTTTAAGATATGCTCCAGGCAAACTTAAGATTTAAACATACCCCGATCACGACCAACTCCACTGACTCGAACCTCTGACCGGTGGCAAGCATTATGCACAACTCGAACATGATCCAAAGGTCAAGGTCACCTCAAGGCCACCGGAGCCACCATATGGTCAATAGTCGAGGCCTTTGTATAGTCAGGGCCTTCAAGGAAGCCACAATATGGGAATTCAGAGCCACTATATAGGTCGGGGGCCTTTATATGGAGGGCCTTTCTAAATTTTCAGGGCCTTTGCCCGGTAAAGACCAAGGCCTTTATATGGATCTGAACTGACCCTAACCCTAACCCTAACCCTAACCCTAACCCTAAAAGGTGATCGAAACATGAGCGCTTTTTTGCACATTACAATTTAATCATTTTAAAGTAGAATATATTGCAAATTTAAGGAATAGACGGTGGCATGGGTGGTTTTTGTTTTAGGTAATCAGTTCACTTATTTGGAACGCCAAACAAGCTTTTGATTGGCTGATACGCTTCCCGTTTAGATATAATTTGACTGGACGATCACTAAGATACCGTTAATGAAACTCTTGACAATTTTGTATAATGCTTGTTTAAAGTACATATATATTGTTATTCAAGATTGCTGCCTTAAATTTTAATTTTTATTATATTTATTGGATACTAATACCTCTCAAAGTACTATGCTGCATTTGAAACAACGGCTACAATTTGTCTGTGACATTACCTCCTACGATGTTTATATAATCTGCTGTCTAAAAGTAATGCAATCATTTATGTATTTTCAAGAGTAATAGATGCTACAAAGCCGATATATTTTAACACAGCTTTATTTATGAGGTATTTGTCAAATTTGGAGACCACATTAATCATAACATTAGTACATTATCTGATTGATATTATCTACTAAACATCAAAGAAAAGGATACAAGGATCTGACTCCAGTACAGTGTTAACACTGTTTAAACATGTGAACATTCTAAAGCCCAGATTATAGCTAACTCATGCAATTATCTTAACACGTGATTTACATGCTATTTTCGCGCGTTTTTTTCTGGTTCAGCGATCGCCATGTATAGAAATTCATGTTAAAAATGTTTCAGCATAGCATTGGCTATAAGGTGTGTTGTAAATGTCTGAAATTATTATAGTTTACGAAGGTTCTAATATAATGATAATGCTGCGGCTGCATGAGTTTATTAACATTTGTCAAAATATCGAAATCGTGAAATATCAACTAAACACATGAAAATCACAGCAAAACAATACTCAGGCTTATATTCTCTTACAAAAAAATACACTTTATAAAATTAAATGTTCACGTTACGGACAGATATATCCTGTAGAAAAAATTGTCACTAGAATCGGCAACCTTAAGCACATTTTTTTAGTACTTATAGTTCTATAGAACCGTCTCGGATTTGCTATATTTTAATAAGCGTCTTATCTTTGTAACCTATCACTTTTAGATTTATACAAGTAATTAAGTTGTAAAAAAACAAACAAAAAACACGAAAGTTTCTGTTTGTCGAGGTCATTAATATATCAAGTCTTATCATTGACGGTCTCGTATATGTGTAAAGTATGAAATCTGAAAGTCTAAGTGCGTTACTGATATACCAAGGGTAAGTTTTACAATATATATGCTCATTAACCAAAAGGAGAATTTTTTCCTATCACTGACAATCCTATTTTTCAACTATAAGCATGAAATTATCGTAAAAATTGAACGTGAAATTGTTCCTATTTATCACGTTCCGGATTTGCCTTTAATTATGGCAAACGGTGTGATTGTCTGTTTGATTGTAAACAACAATCTGTGTGGGTATCATTACGTCATTACAACAAAACTGTTAAAAAGTAGAAGAGGGACCTATAAAATGTCAAGTTCAGGTCGCTGGAAACTGTACTTTCTGGACAATACAATAATTACGTGGTATGTTGTAAATGGTACGTGGATTGTATACACTCAACAAAATTCCTAATTGGTCAGTTTATATTGTATTACTATTTTGTTAATATTATATGTATTTACAAGAAATTTCACATACCGACATTTGTATAGGTACTGCAGCTAATTATTGACTTAGTTTGGCAGACTCACGGCCAGCGTAACCACATTAGGCGTTTTGACCAATATTGCATATTTTGCACGTGCAGGGCAAGCACACCAATATGCACTTGTTAGTGAACACTTTTGGCATTATTGATGAAAGTCCTACTAGAAAAACACATATCATTGTGAAATTGACAAAAGAGCAACGCGCCCGGGCTGTCGGAATTTTACATCAAAATTCAAAACAGGTCACTTCAATGAATTGTCCTTGGGTTAAATTTTGCCAAAAGAGCGCGGATGGTAGATAACCAAAGATTGAGGGTTCCTGTAAACGGAAATAAGGATAAAAATGGAATTAACCATCGAAGTAACTGCTACAAACAAATTATATCAATCTTCTTCTGAAATTGCAAAAATAATTACATATGTGTCGTAAATGTGTCCCGGCTAGCAGCATTCCGACAGCTCGATTGCGTTGCTCTTGTGTCAATTTCACCATAATTTGTGTTTTTCTAGTAGGACTTTCGTCAGTAATGCCAAAAGTGTAAACGAACACGTACATGCTGGTGCACATGCCATGCACGTGCAAATTATGTAATGTTAGTCAAAACGCCGAATGCGGTTACTTTGGCTGTGAGTCGCCAAAAATAAATTAATAATTAGCTGCAGTACCTATTCAAATGTCGGTATGTGAAATTTTGTGTGAATACATGCATTATAAACAAAATGGAAATACAATATAAACTGACCAATTAGGATTTTGCTGAGTGTATTTTCCTGACATCCAAAAGGTGTGTTGTAATTCCACCGTCCAATGGAACGTATGAACACAACATGTTAACCTACTTACTGTAATCACAGTATCGGATATTCATATGAAACAAACATCTGACATCTAACTGCATTTAGGATAGATGTACTAATGGTATCATTAATATGGCATACATTTTATGTTTAAAGGGAGGGTAACTGTAGTTCAAATAAGGCTTTAAATTCAGTTTCAAGTACATAACCATATCGATCAAAGGGTGAGAGCAGGTTTAAATGAGTCCGCTGTACTCAATAATATTTAAATTTCATTGTTTGATCAAAACGAGTTATTTGGCATGTGAAAATGAAACCGTAGTTGATAATTTTCGTATAGGCAACATATATACATCGTATACATATATATATATATATATATATATATATATATATATATATATATATATATATATATATTTGTAAATGCATGTTTGTCACTCATTTTGATACTTTAATATCCGTTATAATTTCTCCAGAAATTAACGATACTTCTTCTTAAAAATCGGTGCACATTCTTGTTTCCTAAGTGTTACCTGATACAGATTTAAAATGTTTTGTTTGCATATTTTCATTCTTATGCACATCGAACAGTAACTCACGAAACTCCCATTCTGTATCACATATTGATACATCGTCATCCGTTTTAAAGTTGACTTTTGCCACGATGTCTTTCGGTGTTATTATGGATCCTATTTTAATTGAGCGTACATACACTAGGCGTTTTCCAAGTTTTTCCCTGCACGCATGTTCAGAAGGTTGGAAACACTTGATACCGTTTCCTTTCGCAGAATCAATTCTTCGAATGTCTTGAACGAGCATTGCTAATTCTTTCATATCTAAAGAGGCAATGTGGTCAGAACCTTTCATTTGTTTATCTAATGTTACGTGTTTTTCAATTACTACACATCCCATTGCCACAGCTGCAAGGGTCAACGGTGTTCCTTGGTCGTGACCTGAAAACCCTATTTTAATATTTGGAAAAACCCGTTGGTACGTACGAATGACATCCAATTGTGCCTCATCGTCTGGCAATGGATAACTTGATGTACACTGTAGTAGTGTGATGTCGTTATTGTATTTTAACACAGCCTGTACACTTTTTTCTACGGTCGTCAAATCAGACATACCTGTTGATAGTAACACTGGTTTACGCTTTTTCGCAACATGCTTAATTAATTCAAGATTACCAATATCACCAGAGCCTATTTTGTAATATGGAATGTCGAGCGTTTCTAAAAAGTCAAATGATGGCTTATCATGGCCACTGGCTATAAACGCAATTCCAATTTCTCTTGCATAATTTTTCAGGGCAGAAAAATTTTCTTTTGATAATTCTAAAGCAGCTCGATGATCACCGTATGTTTCACCGAAAGAATTCTTTGATACATATGGACTTTCCAAGACCGCTGGTGTAAAACGTCCATCTATTCCCAAATCTTGTTTTTGAAGTTTGACTGCATCCACTCCAGTATCTTTACATTCACGGATAAGTTTCTTTGCAATGTTCAGATCACCCTGATGATTATATCCAATTTCAGCAATGATCATTGTACTTTTTGTGAGGGACTTCACTTTGGTAGTAATCTGCGAGGCTCCACATATGTTAAGATATGCATCAACGGGTTTCACCCCAATTTGTTCCAAACTATCTATGTAGTGCTTATACTTAACGATGAACCCACTCACATACACGTCATCCAATGATAACATGTTTTTAATTTTGGAAAGTTCTTTTCCTAATTTGATTGAATCCGATGTCTCAAAGTTTGTTGAAAATTCTGGTTCAAGTAATTGACCTATTTCTGCATTTCTAACTATGTGTCCATTAACATATAAACCTGTTGCAATCCCAGTGCCAAATACTAATAACAATACATTCTTTTTTTGCAAATTATTCTTGCGAACCAATCCCATCACGGCACAGTCGCCGTCGTTTTGCATTTTAATATTTTTTCCATCCACGACTTTTGGAAAAATGGTGCCTTTCCAGAAAGGAATTATTTCCGATGCATTCGAAACAATATAATGACCTAGTTTCTCAGTGATAGTTCCCCCACTACTTATACATATCTCGTTTTCATCTGTCCGTTTTATCTTGTCCAAAATAAATGACTTCAGTTGGTTTTTTGACTTACATAACGCTTGAGTACTCCATTGTTCTGTGCCGTTTTTAGATTTAAAACGAACATATGTGCCACCAATATCAATTAGGGCAGTGTGAGGCTTTGGAAGCAATACCGAGGCTCGTTCAAAATCTTGTTCTGTATCAATATCACACACTGGGTGCTGAAATACAATTGTATGGCAAGGTAAAGTTGGGATTGATTTTGTTTTGAGAAAATCGGCTACATGAATGATATAAATTCCTCCATCTTCCGCAAATAACTTCGAATCTTGTCGGGTCGTTCTCGTCTTCCATAATGGCGTGCTGTCGTAATAAAGATTCATATGGGTTGGCTGCACACTGACGCAACCTTTCCCAGAAGTGCTATGTCGTAGCACTTTCTCTATATCTTTGGAAGTAGTTGTTGGCGAAGTTGCTTGTAGAAGAACAATTGTAGCAACTTCCGGATGATATTTGATAAAGTCCATAATCACGTCTGCCGTCGAAGATTTGTCTGAAGCTGATTCTTTTGAATGCTCGTGCACTTGTACACCTGGCGGAGCTAACGACGCGTAATATTTATTATCGGTTGAAATCCATACTTCATCTAAAGAACAAACTTTCTGTGCCTCCAAAACGACATAATGAAAAAGAGGTCTGCCGTTTAGTAAACGAATATTCTTATGTGGAACACCCGTTGATCCGGAACGGATAGGCGTGAGTGAGACAATCATTCTATTAAAGTATACTTTCTGTTTATACCAATGTAATCTGTTGTAAACGCTAACTAGTTTCTACATCTTTC